>NW_022436956.1:13095706-13110809 GCF_009761245.1 Sapajus apella
GGACACCCTTGCAGAGCGGGGGTGTAGGGGGGGGAGTGTAGTTGGGACCACTGCGTCCCGTCCCACGACCCGGGCGAACAACAAAAAACGTCCTGAAAAAAAAAAAAAAAAAAAAAAAAAAAAAAAAGGAAAGAAAGTCAGAAACCACATCTAAGATCTCTTAGTTCCCTATTTTTATGTCCAAATAATTCTGAAGATAGCAGCTGTCTCTTAAGGGATTTTAACTGTCTCCTTTAGAAACCTAGAGCTTGGTGGTGTTGAGGTGACAGAACTTGAGTGTCTTAGTCTCTTTGTGCTGCTATGACAGAATGCCACAGACTGGGTAGTTTATAAGAAACAGAAATTTATTTTTCCTATTTCTGGAGTCTGGGAATTCCAAGATCAAGGTGCTGGTGAGTTCTGTTGTCTGATGAAGGCTACATCTTCCAGATGGGTGCAGCCTCCTCTGTGTCCTCACATGGCAGAATGATGCATGAAGCCTCTTTTATAAGGGCCTTACTCCGATTCATGAGAGAGAACCTCTCAAAATCTAGTCACCTCTTAAAGGCCCCATCTCTTAATACTGCCATTTTGGCAACACCTGAATTTTGGAGGGGACACGTTCGAACTATAGCAGTAAGTTTAGTAGAATTGTGACAAATGTTTAACACCAGCAATGTGGGTTATTGGTGGGCTAGCTTATTTCCATATGTCTTGTTTAACTCTGACCTTAGATTTCCAATGAATTTTAGAGTTTAGCCCCACTATCTCTACCATCCCTACTCTATTAACCTTTTTATTTTTTAAAAAGTCTGTTTCCACTTTTCAAATAGCTAGAAGCATCCAATCTTGTGTACATTTAGTGCATATTTGGTACTTGCTATGTGTTAGGCAGGGCTCTAGACCTTAGTAATTCATCAGCCCAAAACCACTACCCTGTGTTAGCATCGATAACCTTGGCCTTCCTTTTAAAGATATATTTCATTGTGTCTCAGAGTCATTAGACTCCAGCTTTTGATAAAAGGATTTATAGATAAGAAGTTTCGTGATTTGCCTTTAATTTCTAGAGAAACATGGTACACAGTTGAATAACATAGAAACTCTAGAATTGAAACAATTTGGGATTTTCAAAAGCCTGCTGGCCCTTTTAAATAGTCCTAAATCACCACTTTGTCTTGTCAGGCTCACTGACAAAGGCAAGACAGGACTCAAGAGGCAATTACCTTCTATACCATGGCTAAATGAAGTGTGTTTTCTTTTTGATATTGACTAAAATCTCAATACATCTTGGGCAAAATGCTAGGCACCTTCACATGCATTATTTCATTGCATTGTTCCAATAGCCTTGTGAAATATATCTTGCATTATTCCAATTTTATAGATAAGAAAATTGGGGCTCTGAGTGACTCAGGAAGGCAGCCAACACCATACACCTAATAAATAGGGTAGACAAGACTGAAATTCGGATTTATTGATTCCAAAGTCCTTTCTCAGGTAAAAATCTCTTTCAGAACACTCTTATTAAGATGCAGAGCCTTTTTTTTGTTTGTTTGTTTGTTTTGGTGACTCTAAGAAACACTTCTGTATCAGAAGACAAAAGGAAAAGTTAATTTGGTCTTGGATTTTGCCTTCTAAAACCTTTGGGGTTTATTCGTTGTTATTATCACTTGCCCATTTTTTTGTCCTCTACACTTAAAATATGCTAGATGCCTCCCTTCAACTCAGCCATCTATGCTCTTGGCTTTTAATTTTCATAAAAATGGCTGGACACATTCTTCTTATTCCATACATACCTAAGGCCAAAGAGAGACATTTTATTGGCATTTTTCAGGAATCTTTCCCTAACATTGTTTTTCATATCTGTTCCAAGTTCTTCATACTACTCTGCCTTTCTATGTGTGTGTGTTGTGCTGTGTTGTGTTGTGTGTGTGTGTGAGAGAATATATGTGTTATATTATTTGTTAGAGTTATTATGTTAATATATTTATTATAATTATAATATAAATGTACTAGAAATTAAAATGATATGTTTTAATCATTTAGAACCAATGCTCAGAGAATGTCCTTACTAGTTGGTTTTAATAATTAAAGACTATAAGGAGCAAGGGTGAATAGCCAGCAGCTTCTGAATTTGAAAGGTGTCCAAATGATAGCCCAAGGACCAAAGACAGCTCAAACTAGGTTTGAATAGTTCATTTTATATGGCTTATATACAGACCTACCTAAAGTCAGGGAATTGGATTAGTCATGAGTATAAAATTTTACAACTTCAAGTTGCATTTAAGATCTAACCACTACATTGTAGAGAAGAAACTATACTCTGGAAAGATTCATGATTTGCCCAAAGTCAAACAGGAAGACAGAACATGATCTAAACCAGCAATTCTCAAACTTTTATCCATAAATACCACTGAGATTAACCCCTCATCAGAAATATGACTTAAAAATATTTCTCCCATTCAGTAGGTTCCCTTTTTATTCTTTTGATTGTTTTCCTTGCTGTGCAGAAGCTTTTAATTTGATGTGATCCCATTTGTCTATTTTTGCTTTTATTGCTTATGTCTTTGATATTATATTCAAAGTAGCATTGCCAAGGACAAATGTCAAGAAACCCTTTGTCCTGTGTTTTTTTTCTAGTAGTTTTACAGGTTCAGGTCTTACTTTAAGTCTCAAACTTGCTTTGAGTTGATTTTTGTATATGTTGTGACACAAGGGTCTAACTTCATTCTTCTGTATCTGGATATGCAGTTTTTCTAACATCATTTATTGAAGAAACTATTTTTCCTCATTATGCATTCTTTGCACTCCTGTCAAAGATGAATTGACCATAAATGTGTGGATTTATTTATGAACTATCTATAATGTCCCATTGGTCTGTATGTCTATAAGTTTTTATGATACTACCATGCTGCCTTGATTACTGTAGCTTTTTAATGTATTTTGAAATCAGAAAGCATGATGCCTCCAGATTTATTCCTTTTATTCAAAATTACTTTGACTATATGGAGTCTTTTGTGATTCTTTATGAGTTTTAGAATTTTTTTTTTTTTTTTCTGTGAAGGGTGCCATTAGGATTTTGATTAAAATGGCATTTAATCTGTAGATCACTTTGGGTAGTATAGACATTTTTAACAAGATTAAGTCTTCCAATCAATGAACATGGTATGTCTTTCCATTTATCTGTCTTCTTTCATCATTTGCTAAGCAAGTAAATCTTAAATGTTTTCACCACAAAAAAAAAAAAAAACAGGAAAAAAGGAAGAAAGAGAAAGAACAATGCGAGGTAATGGATGTGTTAACTAGCTTGATTGTGGTGATCATTTCACAATGAACACATATATCGAAATATATACATTTCACAATGTATACATATATCAAAACACCAAGTTGTACACCTTAAATATATGCAATTTCTTTGTGTCAATTATACTTCAATAAAACTGACAAAAAAAAAAAAAAGAAAAATTGTTTACAACACAGATCGCAGGATCTCAATTTCAAAGAATCTGATTCAGATCAGGGGTGGTTCCCAGGAATCTTTAATGATTAATAAGCCTCCTGGGTGATTTGGCTGCAGGTGGTCCTGAGACCACACTTTAAGAAATACTAATCAAGAATCAAGGCCTATGACTCTTAGTCCTGTTTCTTCCCAAAGGACTATGTTGCCTCCCTACATTCAAAAACATTCCAAACAATACATAAGACTCTTTGTAATTCACATTAGTGCTCTTATTTACTGACTCAACAATTAATTCCTGATTGAGTCATTTATTGAGTAATTTTCTTTTACTCAGTCAGCCTCTATGGTTTGCCAGGAGCTACAAATAAAAGATTGAAACACAGTCACACCCCCGAGGAACTCATATAATTCTGACAGAAGTAACTACCATTTTTTGATCACTTTATTTATACATACATCATACAGTTTATCTAATTCACCTATCTCATTCCCTGCTTTTCAGTAAGCCTGTATATTATTATATGTTAACCACATAGTGTGATAGCCTAACAGACTCCATCTTAGCTGTAAGCCTGACAAACTCCATCTTAGCCTCTCCCTCCCCGCCATTTCTCCTTCAGGTGCACAGCTGCATCATGCTGTACCTAGTACCTTGTAACCGTTGTAACTACATCCTGCTTGGCGCGTCTACCTGCTATTGTGAATAACCTACCCCCCTTGGTGATTGATTATATGGAAAGTACCCCCTGCTACGCCACTTGGTAACCAACAATCCTGGGAACCTCCTGCCTCCTGGTTACCAGCTTCCTTATCTATCTGCTTCTGTAAAATTCTGCATTGCTACCCCCTTTGCTAACCAAGGTATAAAGAGGAATCAAGCCCCTTCTTCAGGCTGAGAGAATTTTGAGCGTTAGCCGTCTCTTGGTTGCCAGCAGTAAAGATCTCCTGATTTAATCTCAGAGTGTGGTGTTTTCCTTACAACTCGCTTGGTTGCAACAATAGTTTGGGAATTTTTTATATTTATAGAATCACATATATTCTCATCAACTTGTTCGTCACACTTAATATGTCTTAGAAGTATTTCTTTATCAGTTCTTGCTTTATATATGTCTAGTATTTCTTTATGAGGGCTACAAAGTATCCCTCAGCATTGATACTCATCAATACTGGGGATGTATGTGATGATTTCCATATTGATGATTAGTAAATCATTTATGTTTTCACCTATTACAAATAGCATCCTGATGAATTTCAAAGTAGATATTATTATATCATTTTATAGATAAGGAAACAGAGAAGCCTTCCTTTTATACCTCATTTAAAGTCTTCCCTTTATAGATAAGGAAATAGAGAAAAGTTAATTACCTTGTCCCCCAATGGCAGACCTTGGATTCAAATGGAGTCCTGTCTGTCTCAAAGACTGCAAAGTTCCTTTCTTTTTACTATAATGCCTTTTAATAATTCCAGTGAGGTGAGAGCTGGGTGAGGTGGGTACCACAGAATCACCAAAAACCTGGCTGCAGATGGAACCTCATAGTCACTTGAGGAAACAACATTTGAGCAGAATCTGGGAGTCTTCTGGGAAAAGATGGAGAAGAGTACTCTAGGAAGATGTTAGGTTTATTGCAAACCAGTCAATCATCCTTACTGATCACCTACTAGAGGAAACCTGTGATAACACTTGTGGGGAGATTTATGGAAAGAAGACATATTTGCACATCAGGATTTCACATCATGATATGTGCCTGTGTGTGTCTGAAAAATACTAGCGTAACAAGCTGGTGAGTGCGATATTTAAAAAAAAAACCCATTTTATTTGGCAGAGCCCCAGAAATGAGGGGGTGATGGTGTCCTATCTTTGTGGCATGGTAAAAAAAATTGTCCTCTTAATAATTCATTTGCTTCCTCTGAAATGAAGAAAGTAAGATCTAGCCCCTGCATACTTGACAGGATGTTGCAGGGCTTGGTTAATTTCTGTAAATGTTTTGAGCTCTTCTGAGGTGTGTGTTCTGTAAATAGGAGGTATTAATAGCAGCCGTCAGAACTGAAACAAAACTGAATTGAGCTACAGTCATTTTCCGGGAAAGAAACACAAACACCCATAAAACATGAAGCCCATACTGGATCTGTCACATTGGCCCTTCTTTAAAAGGCAGCCTGGGTCTCATATAGGGCATGGTGACAGCTCAGGCCCTAATCTCAAGTGGGAAAATTCAGGAGACTAGCTGGATTTTCTAACATTTAATTTCCCAGCTGATTACTATGATTAAGAGTCCATCTGGCACAACCCATTTGTGAGGTATGTGTGTGCGGGGAAGTGGGAATCTAGTAAAAGCAGAGATCTAACAGAAAATTAAAAAAAAAAAAAAAGAAAGAAAGAAGTTGCGCAGTAGAGACAGTGCCATTTTAGAGCCCTCTGCTAAGATGTTTAAATAGGAATTTCATCGTATTAGCATTAGTGAGGCCCGTTGGCCATATGCTGTAAGAAAGGCAGTTAGAGAGAGAAAGGGTTTCTGTTTCTCAGGGCTTTTATGTTAGCTTAGTGAGGATTTGGTGATGCCTTTGTCTGCCGTGGGTCTAGAAGGGCTGTGAACTGCTAAGAAGAAAATCTAGCTCTGGGTTTCAACAGCAAAATGCCAACATCTCTACCTGCAAACTGGCATCAACTAAACAGTTTCTGTGGAGATACACAGCTATATTTCTGCATGTGGATGGGGGGTGATAATTTAGGATGGGGGTACCCTGGGGCTCGCAATCCACTTGCTCATATCCCCCCGAAAGGAAGCTCTGAGGAGAGGTTTGAGGCAGCCATGTGTTAGCTCTCATATTGTCATGACCCCTTCAGGGAAACTGCATTTCCCAAATCCATCCAGGGCCAAGTCAATCTTACAAGCACTAATAGGACTTACAGATGTGCAGACACGAAGGTTCTGATGCTCAGCTGAACTCCTGGTTGGAATTTCTCATAATTTTTTGTTACCCAGGGGATTCTATGTAAACCTGTTCCAGACAGAGTTTTTATTGTATTTTATGTCTAATCTCCAACCAGGCTTTTCCTTTGGAGGTCAAGCCTCTAAGTCTCCTTGAAAATTTCTACCTCAGAGGTAGGGGCTCCTGTCTCCTGTGGTCACCGCTTCTGCTGGGGACTCCAGGTCCACCAGGAAAACTCATCAGCGATTTGATCTTAATCCCTGGCTTCGTGCACACAGGTCACTGAAAAACATCTGGCGGCCCTGACCCTTCATGTTCATTTGCCAAATGTACTGAAAGTGGGGAGGGGCTGCAGAACCCATTTGTCTTCCTCCCTGGTGACGGAGGGATGAACTAGGTAACGGTCCAACTTCATGAAGACCTGTGACCCCTATTTATTTTGTTCAAGAAAAAAAGAAAAAGGACCAATGACCTCTGTTCAATGGCTGGAAAGTCTTCACCTCTCTAGGCCATAATGGTAGCTCCTGAGGGCTGAGGAGAGGAAAGTGTCCTCTGCCTCATCTTGGAAATGTGAAAATAGAATGAGTTTCCCCACAGGTTGGAATCAATACCTAACTGCCTTGTCTCTGGGGAAAGTGGATTTCATGGCCCACCATATGAGTTCAGCAGATAAATCTAGATCAATAGGAATGAGAGAGTCTCTAATGTGGTGCCTTTAGGCATCTGTCTCTGAAAAGGGACTTTTATTTGAATTACTTGGACCTCAGACTGAAGCTTCACCTCTTGTAGGAACAGCAGTCCATTAGTGAGCCTTTGAATTTATAGCGAGACCTCATTTACAGTGATGAAGCTTCCTTAGGGCCTAAGCTCTTCTGGTGCCTCTGTCTGTGGCTGAGTGTCCTAAATAAATGGCAAGTCTGCTACTTTTATGTCCTGTTCAGCCATAGCTGTCTAAGCTTCTAGCAGGAGGGAGCCTGGCAAAGTCAATAAGGTAAGATGGAAAGCATCCACAGCTCATTACAATGGCTTCTCCTTTCCCTTGCTTGCCCTCACCCATCACGGGAGTTTGTTTCCCAGTCTTCCCAGAAGAAATAGTCATGCCAGTCTGGTCTTGTTGCATTGACCTGAGAGAGGTTTTTGTTGTAAAATATATTGTCTTACCTAGATTCTAAAGAGAATTAGACTTAGGATTAATGGATTTGAGGGTCCCGGCTGCACCAACCTTTCTCTTTTTCTTGATGTTTTGCTTTTAACAGAATCTTAGCTATCAGCAGGTGTGCATCTCCCAGCGATGGGTGAAAGGGGAAGAGCATTGTTTTGGTTTTTTTCTACCTTGCTCTCGTAACTTAGGCTGTGCCCTAAAGATTATGTGAATGAAATGCGTAGGACCTGGTTAACACAAGATAAAAACCAACCTGAACTCCTTCTTTATGAGCAAGAATGTCCAGAAATGATATAATAATAAAAATATTATTCCCAGGAACCCAAATATTGATCACAGATAAGCTGCTGAATAGCTTTCTTCCATTGTCATGAGAAAGACAAAGACATGCCAATACAGAAAATGTTTGGGGGCAGCCAGGAATGGCAAATATTTGGTCTACATTTTATCATCAACCCCCTTCCCCATGGCAGTGATAACTTACTAAGTGCTTATAAGACTCTTTCCTACCATGATCAGACATGATTTCAGAATCCATCTCAATTTCCAAAAAAGCTCCAATCAGTTGGTTAGAGTTAGAGTAAGTGGCTTAATTTTGAAAAATAAAAATAAAAATGGTGGCATCGCAAGTTCTTCATGGTGTGATTAAAATGTCTCCAGAAGGAGTTTTGGACTGCATCTGTGGCTTTTGCCAGCCTTTTCTGTTTACAAATCATTTAGATGAGAGCCAAGATTTGACTTTCCACTTACCCCACCCATTCTTGTCTATCACCCCAAAAATAACACACCAAAAGAAATGGGAAATATGACCCTGCTTCTATGAGCCATCCATGAGGTGATGTCTGGTTCATATTAAAGGTCAGAAATAAATTATTTCTGTGAGATGAAAATACAGATGTAATTATATTATGGATTAATTTTACCCAAGAATAGCATCATAACCATTTGAATGCCCCCTGAGAAACACTAGCAATTTTTAAAGTATCTGTTAATAACCACCTAGCTTGTGGATATATAGAAAACATAAATATTTTACATAGGATACTTTGTACTTGATACCCTCTCTTCAAATCTTGAATTTGTTCTCCCCTCAACCCTGTCCCATGTATAAAGTCAGTGAAAATTCAGAGAGCACTGACAGTTACCTCAGGTAATGGAAAGATGGGCTTTAGTTTTAGTCTAGATAGTATAAACCATTTTGCAGAATGGTGAGTGAGGCCTGTCATCTGTTACTCATGATCAGAATGACAGGAATGTGCCAATGGATTGGCTTGGGTAGAATACATGGCTGGAGTCTGTTCTTAACCCAAATTGATCTCTGATGCCAGTCCCCAAGATGAGCCATTGGTTGGTTTGTCTTTGGGGCTAACAGAGATGGCAGATACTGGAGGCCACATGGCTGGGGTTTTCTACACCTTGGGAATAAATGTGATACAAAACAGCTGACAGACAATGCAGAATGGGGGAAGGGACACCTCCAGATTCCTTCAGCCAGACCTAGGACCCTCTCATCAGTTTGAAGAGGGGAGAAAATACTGAATTCTCATGCCGTCATTACAATAATATACGAGCTTGGGAACGACGCTTAACTTTTCCTCTGTATTAACTGTCTATGCAATGTGGAGTGGTAATACCAACTGGATTTGGGAGACAATTGCCGAATGACGTGTAAGCATTTCACAATCTGAAGCATTAGCTTATGAATGATGGAGGCAGAACATTCTGTTCCTTAACCTGTAGGTAGAGCATAAGACTGAATTTTAGGGTGAAGTAAAGGAAGGTCACTTTAGACAATGTGAAAGAGATGTGTTCTTTGACCCCAAGGCTAGAAGTGAGAGATTTGGATGACAAGTACTTGAGTATGTTTGCAAATCTACACATATATACAAACATAGCCCAGTACCCCTGTTGGAAATAGAAGTCGTGTTACTTTATGCTTTGAAATGTGTCTGGGAAGCATTTAAATTTTCCAGCCACTGTTAATTTGGCTATTTTTCTTTCTGCATCTCAAAAAAAAAAAACGCCAAAAAAGTCTTCTTTAGGATTTTCCAGTATGTTTTTAAAAACTATATTTTTTCTACCTGAAAGTTATCCAAATGCTGTATGTGTCTGGTGCAGTCTCCCTTCCAGGCTGGCCTAGCCATATTGCTTGTTTCTTTACTAATTGCTTTCCTTTTTCCACGAAGAATTGGTAAGGTTGGAGGGAGGGCAGGTGGTATAATGAAAGGCGTCTCATGTGTTTTCTCTTCTTTAGGGAATAGGAGAAAGCAGTGAGCCAACTTACAATAGAAAGCATTTTATTTGGCAATCTACATGGGAAAGAATCTGCTATTTTAGGACCGTTTGTTGCATTGATCCTGTAAGTTAGTTCTTCCTCTCTTTGATTATATAGAACATTGCAGTATCCTAACAAATATGTCTTCACATTAGGGTGAAACAATTCTCCCAGACCCAGCAGGCAGAAAAAATAGGCCAACAGGTGCCTAGGTGGGATTTTCTGGGGTTCATGCTACTGTAGCTTCATGGACAAATGAAAAAATGCAGTTGTCACTGCCCTGCCCCCAGGCCAAGCAGGTCACAGGGTAATTGCCCAGTGGTTTGCTGAGATATGCCCACCCTGAGCTTCTCCCTTCAGGTTCATTTTTCATTTTGATTGTCATGATGGCTTAGTGCCATAAAACATCTGAGGATATGCTTTGTAGGGATAAGGTCATATAAAAAATCCAGTGATCTCCCCTTTCCTAAAATCGGGCTCTCCTATGTGTAGAGGATAGGCAAGCAGGACAAGTTACAGGACAGTATCTTTTTCTGCAAATGGCAGGAGCAAAATCTCCAACTTGCTAGCTTAAGAGTTGCTTGGCGGCCTTATTTCAACTGAGGCAGCACAGCTTGCTTTAGCCTTGAAGTGTGAAAACCAAATAGAGGTTGGCAGAGGGAAGAGATGGAAGATGCATAGCCTTCTTGGAGCATGAAGAGACACACCCAGCCATTTGCAGAATGCAAAGACTTTTCCATCCCTTCACCAGGATCTTGTCCCGTGGCCACCCCTCTAAGGACTGCAACTAAATCAGCAGGCTTGATTGGTTGCTTGTCACTGGAGCTTTTCTGTTGTGGCTGGTGGGCAAACGTTGTGAACTTCTCTAATTTGAGAAGGGACTGAGCAGATGGCTCACCTTCCAACTGCCTTGGGGCACATCTCACTAATCCCACTATCATAGCGAGGCAGGGAAATACACACACACACACACACGAGCAAGCATACACAAACACACATATAGACACGCATATGCACACATACCTGCAAAAATACAAACACATAAGCATATACACTCGCACACACACAAACATATGTCCTCAAATATACATGCATGCGCATAGAGGAAACACACACACACAAAAGAACAGATTAACACACACGCACACATGCAAACACATGCAAACACAAGCATGGCCACATGTAAAGTCACACATGTGAACCTACACACAGATTTGATTTTGGGGCATATAGTTTGATACAGTGCTCTATGTAGTTATTTAGGACATTTGTTGTCTATCCTCTCTCTGTCCTGGGGAAGATTTTAGAAATTCTAATACAGGAGGCTGAGAAAGGAAAACATTGGCTTCTACAGTACAAACATCTCTGTCCTGAAAGAAAATGTTAATTTTCTTCTAAATCAAATGTTGACACATATCAGCTGCAACTGAGGATGTGTCACTGTGGGACAAGCTCTCAGCTCCAGAGGGTGGACATCAGGCGGAAATCCTCCAAAATGCTAGCTGGTTTCTAACCTACACAGGTTTGGTTTAGATGTTTTATGAATTGACCCAGTTTGTTTTCAAAAAGCTGATCTCTCTGGGATACCCTGGGTAGGGGAGCAGGGTTCGACTTTGTGGAATGCAGTTTTCTGCAGAAGCCTAGGACCCTACGCTGTCATCTGCAGTGATGCAGGCGCTGCTTGCATCTGCCAGGGCCACAGGATTTTCACAGATGTGGGAGGGGGAAAAGAGTCTAGGGGTACAGAGAGATGAGGAAGGTACAGGCTAAGGGAAATTTCCAGTGCTAGATGTTTTGCCTATCCCTTTCCCCATTGCTCCTAAAATATGCACTGTAAATATTCTTTGTTCAACACCTATGTTTAAAAAATTCCAAATTAAAATTTCCCTACTTTCCCCCCAACTAATCACACACACACACACACACACACACACACACACACACACACACACCCCCTTTTAACTTGTTAAGTTTGAGAGATGATGATATCTACAACCAGTGTGCTTTGCCAGAATGCACGGTTAAGGCCAAGATTAATGCAGAAGGTTGGTGCAACATTGCCGCAGAGCAGCGTGATCAGAATACA
This sequence comes from Sapajus apella, assembly GCF_009761245.1. NCBI lineage: Eukaryota > Metazoa > Chordata > Mammalia > Primates > Cebidae > Sapajus > Sapajus apella. The sequence continues at coordinate 13,107,600 of NW_022436956.1, forward strand.
AGATGGAGCGTAGGGGGAAAGGCCAAGAAATATGTCTGCGCTTGGAGTTTACACAAGTCTCCTTAGCAACTTGTCTGCATTTATTTTTCCCTTAATGTGTGTGGGTTTCTTCCAAACCCTGAGTGAAATGGGAGTTGAGTTTCTGACAGTCCCCTATTTCCCTTCTTGGGGGCAAAATTGTTTCATTTGGCGAGTGAGGCTTTCTCTTTTTTACCAGCTCCTTCTTCTCTCTTCCACTCCCCACCCCCTTCCCATTGAGGGAGCTCTGATCCTTTGCATTGTGACCTTGTGGTCTGTTGGTAGCTTTCCAGAAATCCACCTCTCCGTGGGGGAATGAGAGAGCCCGTTTCTGATGGCTACAGCTGTGCAGATTTCTGCCATAGCCTTGCTGCTTCCAGTGCACGCTCCTGTGTGTGGCACAAGCGTAAATGTGCCTGTTATACGCTTGAGTTATAAAATCTAGGAGGAACGACAGCGCTCCTTTCCTCTCTGCTATTTTTTCTTTTTCTGTCTTACTCTCCTCTCTTTCTATCTCTTATCACTCCTTCCCTAACACAAAAGATCCTGTAATTCTAATTAGAAGATGAATGTAAAGCTATCAGAAAAAACCCCTGAGTTTTAGGGATTTGATATGTTAGATTTTATGTGGCTGGGCTTGCTGCAGGGGAGACAACCATATATTCTGCAGTGGTTTTACCTAAAATTGTTTTTACCTTGAAATAGCTCTAGGGGAGTGTAGATGCTGCCTCACTGGAACCGATACTGAATATAAATCTTCATATTTCTCTTTCTGTCCCCTCCCATTTTAGAATCAGGGGAAAAAAAGAAAAAAGAAACCTAGCCAAAAAAATGTTAAGGTTTGACTTTGGCTTTTTCACCAACAGATGTTGCTTGTCATTCTGTTGTTGTTAATCAGGCACCAGATTGGACCAGGCAAGTGTGTGTGTGTGTGTGTGTGTGTGTGTGTGTGTGTGTGTGTGAAAAAGAATTAGAAGGTTGATGGAGGGCTGGAAAGCAAAATAACCAGATCAATTTTTGGGAAAAGTTGAGAGCGAGAAGTAAGTAAAATAGTGAAATGCTTTTTTTTCTTTCCCAACTTCCATTTGGTGAAGAGTGTATAAAATCATCTTCTAGTTGGTTGGTTTTTGTTCCAAACAAAGAGAGAAATGTGGAAATCAATAGACATGGAGAGTCCTAGGTGGAGAAACATCAACCTGCTAGAGTGAAATGCAGAGAGAGAGGGATGTGTGGCTTTTCTTCTGAGTGGACCTGCACTCCGAGTGAGGCAAAGGTCTTTCTGTTTCAGCTGTATATCATTTCTTCGGTTTGAAGGTTGCTTCTTTTTATAAGTATCATTGTGGACATTCCAGGCTCCTCTATAACTTTCCCAGAGCAAGACTCTATTGTCATGCAGTCAAAACCCTGAAGAATACTCACTCTTTACGTATTATGTATTTCTTTTCTTGCAGGATTCAATCTTTGAGTCTTCCCAAGCCATCCTATCCATGCACTTTCTAATCTAATTGTGATATACTTTCTCAAGAGCAAAATGTAGCTTTGAATAGAAAGTGTTAAAGTTGGCTGGCATCTAGGAAGCATTTATGTAGCATATAGTTCACTTCTGTTAAAGAGATGACAGTCATCTGATTTTTAAAAATACATGTCTGATGTTTCTATGTCAGAATCAAGGTCTTATTATTTTTTCATATTTCAATTCTCCTTCCTTGCTTTATTAGCAAAATAGCTAGAAAGGAAGTTAACGGCTGGCATCATTGTTTGCATTTTAAAAATGAAGAAAAATTGTCATCCTGAGCAAACTTATTCCTTTCAAAAGTGAAAGTAGTATCCCTTAGCCAGCGCACACAGAACAGCTTGTTATTGGCAAAGCCTGTCTTTTGTTTCATCGACTTTTCAAAAGTGAATTTGCCTTCAATTTCTCACTCTCAAATAGTTGATTTTTGTTATACATCTGTTTCGAGTGAACATTAAGTGGGCTTAACATTTTGTTAATTGCAGAAAAATAAGCCCACTCTTCAAGTAATCTGAGAGTGTCTTTTGTTTTCATCCAACGTGTCTTCTACTATACCATTTTCCATGTCTTTTTCTCCTTAGTTGACCTGTACACACTTGTATTTATCACTTACATAAAATATTTATCAATGCGGGAAGGGTGTGGTGGGGGGAAGATTATACATCTCAATCAGTCTTCAGTGTTCCCTTTGCGTGAAAGAAACATGAAAAGAATGACAACACTTTGCCAGTCTCCTCTCTCTCTACGCCCTTCTGGTCAATTTTTCCTGGTAAAAAAAAAGAATGAGTTCTACCTAAGCTAGCTGGCTTTGGTGCCGAAAGCCTCTGTGTCCTATCCTTGAGAGCTGCTCCCACTCTGTGGTCTGATATCCTCATGGCAATGCCACAGGTGGATAAAACGTGGCATGATGATTGGCACCAATGAATTACTCTTGGAGTAGTAGCAATTACTGGATGTGCCTCTTTTGTTGAGGTGATTGAATCTTTTGGCAAAAACCAATGACTGCAAAGGATGAGAGGAAAGATCAGAAAAACTGAAAAGCTGTGGGAGACCAAACACTAGCGTCTCCCCTGCTTCAGGGGACACCCGTGTCAGAGTGAACGCCAAAGGTTGGATTTGAGCAAGCTTGCTTGCTTTCCCTTTTTCTTTCTTTCCTTCCTTCCTTCCTTCCTTCCTTTCTTTCTCTCTCTCTCTCTCTCTTTCTTTCTTTCTTTCTTTCTTTCTTTCTTTCTCTCTCTCTCTTTCTTTCTTTCCTTCTTTCTTTTCTTTCTTTTTCTTTCGTTCTTTCCTGTCTTTTTCTTTCATTCTTTCCTTTCTTTGCCTTCCTTCCTTCCTTGTTTCTTTCTGTCTTATTTTTCTTTCTTTCTATTGTTTTTCTTTCATTTTTCTTTCTCTTCTTTCCTTCTGTTTTTCTTTCTTTTCTTCTCTTTATTTTTTCTTCATTATCTTGCTCTTTCTTTTCTTTCTCTGTCTCTCGCTCTTTTTCTTTTCTCTCACTCTGCCTCTCTTTTCTCTCCCTCCCCGCTTCTCTCTCTCTCCCCTTCTTTCCTTCTTTCTTTCTTTCTCTCTCTCTTTCTCTCTTTCTCTCTCTTTCTTTCTCTCTCTCTTTCTCTCTTTCTTTCTCCCTCCTTCCTTCCTTCCTTCCTTCCTTCCTTCCTTCCTTCCTTCCTTCCTTCCTT
>NW_022436956.1:13110819-13215490 GCF_009761245.1 Sapajus apella
CTTCCTTCCTTCCTTCCTTCCTTCCTTCCTTCCTTCCTTCCTTCCTTTCTTTCTTTCCTTCTTTCTTTCTTTCTTTTTCTCTCTCTCCTTCCTTCCTTCTTCCTCCTATCCTTCCCATATAAAAAATTGTCTGGTCAAATCGTCCCATCTCTTTGGGACAAAGGAGATCCACTGAGATTTTTTATAGGATCTACATCTTTGAGAAGGAAGGGGGATAAAGGGCAGGAAATCTTTCTGTTGATGTCGCTCTGCTGACATCACCATGGATTCAGTGTTCAAATCCACAGCCAGGCAAAACTCAAATAAATTTTCCTCTTTGTAAGCAGCTGCACTGTGAGTTCGCCTTCCATTAGTAAAGGAACAATGAAAGAAAGGCAAACTCTGCGTCCAAAACATGGCCAATGAAAAGACACTGGAATGGAAGCCAGGTATCCTGCTGTGGTACAGAGGTGTAGACTCATGAATCCACCACAGTCAGATATTTGCTTCTTTTTAACAGCCCTATCAGCAGAGAGAAATGACTCCCGAATCATTTTACAGCAAAAAAGTTAAAACGATGCCTCAGTGGCGCTGCATCACGCCAGCTACTCACTGCCCAATTCATTGATTACACCTTAAACTATTCTTAACTATAGATAGCCTATCTCTTAATCATGCTTAGCAAGTGAGTGGTTTGGTATAAAACATTTGTACAAAAATTTGGGCGTATTCCGAGACTTCACATTCCTATTTGATCGTTTTTCTGGTAAAATTGTTCTCAAGGTCCATGGATAGCCAGGGGAATTCCAGGAAAAATGTGAAGTTACTTATTTGCAGAACCTATTTATTATGTGTAGTTCTGGAAATAAAGTAAACATAATGGTTCACGATGTTTTTCTAGAAATACTTTTATTTCAGTTTTTGTTTTTCTTTTTACTCTTGTTCTAGTGTTACTTTCAACTTTACAAAAGAATTGGGTGGCAAAAGAAACTAACTGAAAAACAAGTAAAAATTATTAACCCATTTTAAAATATTTTAAATGTCTTATTTTCCAGATGCAGGTGATGATTTGAAGATATTAGCCTAGCAAGATGGAAGCAGATTTAAAATTTTACATAAGAAGTGACCTTTTTCAGGTAATGATGTTTTTCTGTAATTTTCCCAAACCTTTCATTTCCTCTAGTATTGCAAATTTTTAGGGCATGCTTGAGTGATTTAATAAAATGAAGAATAACTACATTTTAAACTTAATTTTCTTACCCAGTTTTATAATTTTCATAGCCCATGAGTAGAGCAGGCATGGCATTCAGGAGTTTGGAAAAATTTTTTAAATTCATTACTGAACAGCACTTGGTTTTTTGGATCTGAAAATTAAGCCATAGAGCTACAACTAAATTCTGAGTTTTGCCAAACTTCACAGCACCCACCAGCAGGCTCTGAGCAATCATAACATGCATTTAAAACTAGCAGGCACTGCCCCTTAACTCTCTCACTGTCTTGGGCATTTGATTTAAAAAACGTAAGTATTATAGGATTGGCTCTAAAAAGCCTGCCATGTGTTCTGAATTCCTGGAAGATAGAGCTTATATAAATTGCATAATAACAATATTGATTTTTAAATTTTAGTCCTAGATTGGTAATACTATATGGCACTTTATGAAACTATTCCCATGCATATTCAGTGAGTAGGATTTGATCTTAGCTTTCATGATACAGGCAGTTTCCTTTCAGTGTCATTGAAGGGCTTTTTACCACCTAAAAATGTTTAATAACATAAATTACATATTTGCTCTATAAGTTACATTACTCTGCTTTTGTCATTGTTTATCAGCATTAACCCATCTTTTCCAACTTGTTAATATTACTAAGAGAGCCCGAAGAATCTTGCTTAATGAAGCAAGCCAAAATTTCTTCTGGAAAAATACCTATTTTCCTCCTGAACCCAAAGAAGATTCTTAAGGGTTATATTCAATTAATATTTTAGGAAAAATATCTACTCCCAAACAAACCATGCCTTTACTAGGTCAGTATTTGATTTTCTTCTCTCTCTCTCTCTCTCTCTTTTTTTTTTTTTTCTGCAGCCTAGGTATCTTCTAGTTGTTCTTTTATTTTCTAAAATTGAAACTTGGGATTGTTTGCAGGTTAACGCCATAAACCATTTGAAATGAAAAACTTCTCTCTGTTCTATATTTGCCAAGAAAAGGGAGAGCTGCCTCCAACTGAAACGCAGCATTGAGCTCCTTTCTATGGAGGTCAAGAGCGCCATGCAAATTTATGAATGTGGTGCTATTTGAATGTCTCAGTGTACCACTTTGATAGATCTTAGTCTATTGCTAACAAATATTGTATCGTTTTAATAAGCGTGATGATAACAGTTCGTTCTCATTACTCTGAGACCTTGGGCTTATTTTGTTCCATTATAATAGGAGCTCCTACACCCCCCACATTCCAGCAATATTTAACAGCATTCAAAGCGCCCATCCTCAAATACCTCTAGCCCCATGCCTTTGTCAGAGAGATGGAAGGAAAAGAAGCAGCTCAGGGCTTATTTAAAAATCTTTTATTTTAGAAAGGAAATGAACATTTTAAAATAAAATAAATTAAGTAAAGACCATCTGGGGGTGACTGATTTGGATACTACTTACTTCCACTTGCTATTGTTGTTTCTTCGGATCTGAAAATTAAGCCAGAGAGCTACAACTAAATTCTCAGTTTTGCCAACCTTCGAAGCACCAGCAGGCTCTGAGCAATTGTACCGCAGCTCACTTGTGATGAGACAGGGAGACAACAAAGTATCCATGAATGGTTATGTCTCAGTTTCTGTTCATCGTAGTGTTGGTTTCCTGTTCTCTTGATTTAATGTTTTAGGTTGCATACATGAGGGCCTGCTCTTTTCTCTGAATAATTCCTCAATTCATCTCTGCCTTTTTTTGTTATTAGTAGGGCCTCATTTCGTCTCCCAGATTCTTCTTCTTTTTTTTTTTTTTGAGACAAAGTCTCGCTCTGTCAGGGCTGGAGTGCAGTGGCACAATCTTGGCTCATTGCAACCCCGCTTCCAGGCTCAAGCAACTCTTGTGCCTCAGCCTCCAGAGTAGCTGGGATCACAGGCACATGCCACCATGCCCAGCTAATTTTTTTTTTGTATTTTTAGTAGAGACAGGGTTTCACCCTGTTGATCAGGCTGGTCTCGAACTCCTGACCTCAAGTCATCTGCCCACCTCGGCTTCCCAAAGTGCTGGGATTACAGACATGAGCCACCAGTGCCTGGCCCCAGGTTCTTGAGAAAGGAGTGAGTGAATGTCCATTTGTTGAAGCAAATGAGATAATTATTTTGAGAGCCAGGTTCTATAATTATAGCTAGCAAAAGTAAAAAGGTCTCTTTTTAGGTCATGTAAAGGAATGGAGTCATATGTGTTTCCCAGCTTCTAGGACGGGAAATTATTTCGCTTTCTAACGTGTGTCCCTGAAGTGTTTATGATTATGACTGTCTTCAATACAATTCACAAAGCCGCCATTAATAAAAATTCATGTCTTGGATCTTTCCTTCTTATATGTAGAACATTGGCTTTGCAGAAAAAAAATGTAATGTTGACAAATGAAATCATTTTATAAGAAGATCTCTGAAGCAGATTCATCCCTGTACTCTCAAACAGTTTTGAGGGGAGAACAATTATGTAATTTCTTTCATGGTTCAAATTTTATACAGTATATCCAAATTTGCTCATTGTTGGTGTTTGGATCAATAGTAAGTGTGGGGGTGGGAACAAAAATGCAAACTTCTCCTGAAGGTGGATCTGAATATAGCTGAAAATCTCCTCTAGAGTGGTTTTCAAAAAAGTATGCCTACAAATCTCTTGGTAGTACTTGCTAAGTTTATTCCAGTTGTTTTCCAGAATGCAAATGAGAAAATGAAAGTTTCACCATCATTTTTAATGTAATGACAGGTATTTAAAGGAGTGAACTTGCATTTGGGCTCTCATGTGTTCTTTCTCTCTGCCTACAACTTAAAGAATTTTCTTTATTCTGCTGATTTGCCATGTTGATATAACTTTGCCCAGGCTGTGTGTTTAGCAGTGAATACATGAGTCTTCCATATGTAAACAGTAAAATGAGGTTTAACTAAAGTCCACTGGACCTATGGAAAAAGTGGAAAACAAGGGAGGCATGTTGGGGAGAACATAGAAGATGTTGCTTAACTTTTGATTTTGTGAGAGCAGGATGAAGTCCTTTCTATTTCTGGCATAAAACAATGGAATGGTAGACTCTTTTGTTGGATTAATGGTTTTAACCTTTCATTTTCAGACATGTCACACCCCCAAAATGAGAGAAGATATTGAGGCCTGTTGCCACAAACCCGTAGATCCGAACTTGTGGTGTTAGTCTGCACAAGCTTGTGTCTATAGGTATGTGTCTGTTAGGCAATCTCACAGACCTCGGGCTATGCCTATATGGCAGTCAATATCCCTTCAAGTTATTTCATTTTCCCGCTCTTCCCCTTAGTTTCCTTAGCGATAAAAATGGAAAAGGGGGCTGATGTGGAGGAAAGAGATCTTTCGTCCTGAAATGAATGAGGTTCCTCAGTGATTAATTAACAGGCTTGCCCTCAATTCCCATATCTCTTGTAGCTGGTCTCAGCTGTCAAATTAGAAGGCTGGGCTTGCAGGTGAGGCAGCAAGAATTTGAGTGATTGGGACAACTTACTGTGGAGTGATGAGTAAATCGATAAATAAGCATTTGTTTTGTTTTCTGTAAGCCTAATTGTTTTCAAAGTTATTGTGATAGATTCCAGGAAGTGGCAAACATGTTTACACAACCAATTTCACCTTGATTTGAGTTTTTGAGTTTTCCTTTGTTCCAATTCTTCTTCCCCCATTTCCCCAATAATTTTGATTAAGAAGATAAGGACTGATAAATCAGAATGGATGTGTTTAACTGCTTAACTAGTTATACTTCTGTAAATACCCAGTAGTGTAAGAAGGACTTTTTATAAAAAAGAAATCTCCAGTTTAGGTCCAAATTCATATTTGGCCAGAGCTGTTTTATAAGTCTTTATCCTGTTAAAAGGCTGGAATGAAAATAATTTTATCCCCTTGCCTCTTAAATGTCACCATTGTGCCAGATTTGAAAAGCTAAACTGACCACAGATCAAAGAAAAACTGGCTATATTTGTCTCATTCCAACAATGTGAGCTGAGGAATCTGTAAACAGAACCCACGGTGAAAAGTTGATCAGATTTGGGTGACTCCAAAACTTTTGCATTCGCTTTTGGTAAAACATAGTGCCAGAAATTCCCTTAAGATTTGTGTGTGTGTGTGTGTGTGTGTGTGTGTGTATGTGTGTGTGTGTGTGTGTGTGTGTGTGTATGTATGTGTGTGTGTGTGTGTGGCCTCTTCTAACAAAAAAAGTCAACATGAAGTAGTTGGTGGGTTAACATTAGAAAAAAGTTTGAAATTCAAATGGATAAACTTTGTCTCCTCTTAAGACCTACTCAGGAATAACTAAAACTCTTTCATTTGCCCAGTGTATAGAAATGAGATTTTGTATTTCTGAATTAGGACAGCCTAGATACACCTGACATATGTATAAGGGGTAGAATTTGGAACTCTGTAATTGCTAGACCAAGAGGACATTGTTTCCATGCATTTCCTTTGAATTTCCTTTGCGCAGCATTAAGGAGGCTTGTCTATAGTGCTCAACTTCCTGCTTGTGGGGAAAGCATTGCTTTATTATGGAATGATGGCATATTACAACCAAAAGTGAAAGACTGTCTTCGTTGGTGTGTGTTATATAAATTGTTTGCCTAAGGCCTTTATCTACTCGATAAGCAAACAATTTGCTTGGTTAGTTTTATATGTCTCTTTGAAGTGGTTAACTTGGAATGAATAAACCACTAATAAATTAAAACTGGACCTCCACTAGATAAATACTTGTTTGATAATGGCAAAATCACATCTCTACTCATCATCCCTTTAACTTGCTGTTGAGTGTACTACCTTGAGATTAGTGGTGGAGTTCATGGATCCATGGGGACCCTGAGCTCCTGATATTCCCTGTACAGGAACAATACTGGGACTGCAAAATGGCCAGTGGGTGACTGCCAGATTACTTCTTTTAAGGAGGTTTTTAAAAAAATACTTTCCCAAGAGAAAAGATTATATAGAGCAGTTGGCCCTTTCAAAGTTTCTAAAGGCTTCAAATTTTGATTCATATGGTTAGAAAATATTCTAGTGGAAAGCCCAAAGCCCCTGGACATTGGCCACAATAAACAGGATATTACATATTTTACATGATGATGAAACTCAGTATTTCTCCCTCCTTTCACGTTCATGAATAAATGGTTCTGTAGATATTAATTACTCCTTTGGGGCTCCCTCAGAGTATACCAAATATCCTACAGGAACCATGCAGAAAGTAGAATAATTTCAGGATTTCCCCAGAAAGGCTTGCAAAAAAATATTTCAACAGCTATTATTGCATGGAGGAAATAGAATGGGTATAAAGCAAACTGGTTTTATTAAATTTCTCAAATCATCACTATCAAAATATATTTAAGATGTGATACCAGGACATGGTTTAGATTTGTTTTTTTTAAACAGAAAAAAAAAACTTACTTTAAGAAATGCATTTGATAAAGCAACTCACCGTGCATCATCAGAGTTTGGGGAGGGAGAAGCTGAGATTTAGCTTGAGAAGTTTTTAAATTTATATTTCAAAATTAATAGAACTGTTTCTTTACATGGGACAAATGGTATGTGTATGATAGAATTAATTTTGAGTTTTAAACTAATATGACTCCTTGTTTCTCCAATGTGCTTACAATCATTCCTCAACATTTGTTAGGTCCTATGGATCCTTATCTGTTTGATGATAGTATTTAATCCCATCAAATATCGCCTAGACTCTCCAATTAAGATTTGTAAAGCTTCTATTGCCTGTAATAGCACTGAAGTTGTACGGAGAAGTCAATGTGAATGACGCTTCAAAGATATTCAAAGATTTATTAAAACCTAACATGGTATTTAATAAAGTATGAGTTGGAAAAAGGCTACTTTTTACATTTGGCATAGCCATCAGGCTAGAAAAATTATGATTCCTTCATTCTCTTATTCATTCAACAAACCTTTATGAATGTTTACTTTGTGTTTAGCACTTTGCTAAAGGACAAAGATACGACTCTGGCTTCAAAAAACTAATTATCTGATCAGGGGCCCCTTTGAAGAATTGCATGTCAGCCATACAGACACATGTTTTAATGAATCCCATGTTTTAATTATAACATTTGTCCAACTTCCAAATGCTTAATCAAATATAGAATATGTTTGCTAATGGGGTGCCTCTGCTTCTTCCTAATCTCAGACACTCATAGCATTGTTTGAGGTTCACTCTTACTTCATTTGGAGGGTTGCTGCCAGCAGCACTTAAAACCTCGATGCTTGATAGCATGAGAGTCTGTTTACACATGTTCAGAGAACCTATGGAAGATGTTTTTTTTAAGTTAATAAGTACAATAGATTGTCTCTACCTAAAGATACAGCACTGTTGTTCTCCTATAAATACTACTTCTTATTTTATTTTTCACTTGCACTTTTCAATAAGACTTTTTATGACATCATTCCATATCATAATTGCATGTTGTTATTACATGCCTACAAATATTTACACTAATTATGTAATGAGCCATAATTGCACTAATACATGATAATGGGCTAAAATCAGTGTAAATAAACAAGGAAATTCACAACCAAAAGAGCAGAGTATTGAAAACCATTAGTATTCTAAGAGCAGCATCTTTGTGTCTTTGACCCCCAGAATAAGAACGTACATAGGGAAAGATCAATTTTTCCATTTCTGGGTATTTAAAAGCCCTCTGAACTGTGCGTTGTGGCTGATTGACTAGCACTCTAGCACATGGAGCTTATCCTCTCTTTATTGTGCCTTCCTTTGTCAATTCTTACTGCCCTTCCCCTGCTTTGTATCCCATTCATAGGGGTTATATATCGTGATTGTCTTTACAGAGTTAGGCACAGTGTCGTGGCAAAGTGAACGAAAAAATTTAAATTAAGAGGAAAGAAAATGAATTATATTTTCTTTCTGTGTCCCAGTGAATGTAAAATCTACATAAGTGAGCATCTAGTAGCAGAAGACTAGGAAATACATCTTGAGTTTCCATGGGCAATCCAGGATTTAAGGTTAAACCAGCCCGGTTGAATTAGCCATTCTACGATTATTTTTTTCCCCTCTGGAATCTTGATAGCAAATCCATCTTACTATGAGTGAAATTTTAATATAAGTGGAAGAACAAAGGATTGGACATAAAAATAAAAATCATCATTCCTTAAAGTTCATTTATACTCCCATTTATCAATTTATGCATACATTCTTTTCATTTGACAAACATTTTTTTAAAATTTTATTTATTTTTTTATTATTTTCTTTTTTTTCTCCCCATTTATTTATTTTATTGCATTTTAGGTTTTGGGGTACATGTGAAGAACATGCAAAATTGTTGCATAGGTACACACGTGGCAGTATGATTTGCTGCCTTCCTCCCCATCTACATCTGGCATTTCTCCCCTTGCTTTCTCTCCCCAGCTCCCCACCCCCCACCCTCCCTCCCCTATTTCCCCCCAACTGACCCCAGTGTGTAGTGCTCCCCTCCCTGTGTCCATGTGTTCTCATTGTTCAACACCCGCCTATGAGTGAGAACATGCGGTGTTTGATCTTCTGCTCTTCTGTCAGTTTGCTGAGAATGATGGTTTCCAGGTTCATCCATGTCCCTACAAAGGACCCAAACTCATCGTTTTTGATGGCTGGATAATATTCCATGGTGTATATGTGCTACATTTTCCCTATCCAGTCTATCATCAATGGGCATTTGGGTTGGTTCCAGGTCTTTGCTATTGTAAACAGAGCTGCAATGAACATTCGTGTGCACGTGTCCTTATAGTAGAACGATTTGTAATCCTTTGGATATATACCCAGTAATGGGATTGCTGGGTCAAATGGAATTTCTATTTCTATGTCCTTGAGGAATCGCCACACTGTCTACCACAATGGTTGAACTAATTTACACTTCCACCAACAGTGTAAAAGTGTTCCTATTTCTCCACATCCTCTCCAGCATCTGTTGTCTCCAGATTTTTTAATGATCGCCATTCTAACTGGCGTGAGATGGTATCTCAATGTTGTTTTGATTTGCATTTCTCTGATGACCAGTGATGATGAGCATTTTTTCATATGTTTGTTGGCCTCATGTATATCTTCTTTTGTACAGTGTGTGTTCATATCCTTTACCCACTTTTGAATGGGCTTGTTAGTTTTTTTCTTGTAAATCTGTTTTAGTTCTTTGTAAATTCTGGATATCAGCCCTTTGTCAGATGGGTAAACTGCAAAAATTTTTTCCCATTCTGTTGGTTGCCGATTCACTCTAATGATTGTTTCTTTTGCTGTGCAGAAGCCGTGGAGTTTGATTAGGTCCCATTTGTCTATTTTGGCTTTTGTTGTCAATGCTTTTGGTGTTTTGGTCATGAAGTTCTTGCCTACACCTATGTCCTGAATGGTTTTGCCTAGATTTTCTTCTAGGGTTTTTATGGTGTTAGGTCTTATGTTTAAGTCTTTAATCCATCTGGAGTTAATTTTAGTGTAAGGTGTCAGGAAGGGGTCCAGTTTCTGCTTTCTGCACATGGCTAGCCAGCTTTCCCAACACCATTTATTGAACAGGGAATCCTTTCCCCATTGCTTGTTTTTGTCTGGTTTTTGACAAACATTTTTTAAAAACTTCTACATGTGACAGATTCCAGCCATTGCAGATAATGCCAGATTGGCAAAGGTGAATTATGTAGCCCCATTTTCACATAGCTTGGGGTCCAGTGAGTATATAAACAGATAGATTATAATACAATGATGTGAGAGTTAAAGCATAAATGTGTATATGAAATTATGAGATAATCAGAAGAAGAACTCTTTGAAATGAAGCTTGAAGGATGAATGAGAGGTTTCTTGATAAAACTGACCTCCTAGTCTGTCCCCTAAACTAGGTAGCCTTGATCTAACAGAGGCAGGCTCCCTCCCAAAAAAAAAGCAGTTTCACCCCATCAAAGCTGCAAAAGGAAATAGGGCTGGAAACATTGGGGGGAAAATCATCCTTCTCCAGGCAAGTGGAATAGCATGAAGAAACATCAGTGCTATGGCATTTGAATTTGTCTTTTTTTTTTTTTTTGAGACAGAGTCTTGCTCTGTCGCCAGGCTGAAGTGCAGTGGCACAATCTCAGCTCACTGCTACCTCCACCCTCTGGGTTCAAGCAATTCTCCTGCCTCAGCCTTCAGAGTAGCTGGGACTAAAGGTGCACGCCACCATGCCCAGCTAATTTCGGTACTTTTAGTAGAGATGGGATTTCACCATGTTGGCCAGGCTGGCCTCAATCTCCTGACCTCATGATCTGCCCACCTTGGCCTCCCAAAGTGTTGGGATTACAGGCATGAGCCATCACACCCAGACTGAATCTGTCTTTTGAACACAGTCAGTGCTGCAGAATGATCAGGCAGATTCTCAGTGTGCTCAGACGCATTTCCATCTCTATTTGCCTAGGCTGACCTAGCTCCTTTGTAACACAGCCTTTACTAGGCAAAACCAGAGTCCATCTAAGCAATGAAGAGAGGTGGCTTCCGATAGACCACAGAGCAGTCCTTATAGAAAAATATAGATCTGACCAAGATTTAGTTTACATGGAGATAAGAGGTTGCTAAGCTTGTAAGAGTCTATCTCCTGCTCCAGCACCTTCCTGGGACTGAAGATACAGGAAAGATCCAGTTTAAAATTACAAGGCGGGCGGATCACAAGGTCAGGAATTTGAGACCAGCCTGGCCAACATGGTGAAACCCTGTCTCTACTAAAAATACAAAATTTAGCTGAGCGTGGTGGTGCATTGCCTGTAATCCCAGCTACTCGGAAGGCTGAGGAAGGAGAATCGCTTGAACCTGGGAGGCAGAGGATGCAGTGAGCCAAGTGCATGGCACTGTACTCCAGCCTGGGTGACAAAGCGAGACCCCGACTTGGGGAAAAAAATATTACAAGTGCAAACAGGGAAAGAGAGAGACATATTTTGTTGGTTGTCCAATAGACTGTTGGGGACACACTTAGGAAAAAATGCTCAGTCAACTCTGGAAAAAGGAGTACTTTCTAAATATGAGAATTATGCAAAATACATGATAAATATTGCTGGGCGGATGTTCAGTATAGCTTCTGTGGTATTTCTTAATCTGTATTTTGCTCAGAATCATGTTTTCTGTCTTTTCACTGTGTTTTGGTTTAAGCCATTTCTTCTTGTATATCAATCCTTTACTGATTCCAGTTTTACCAGAGAAACATTTACTTTTCAATCATTTTTTTAATTGCTTCGATATTGTTCTACTTTTCTATTTCGTCAGCAGATATCAGAGGGCTTTACATTGTTAAGAATCGCCATTATGTAACATTGCTATAATTTCCATGCACAAATAGTTCAAGAAGGCCAATCCCAAGTATTTGCTCCCTTCCTGTTTGCGTAGTAATCTCAAGCCAAGGTTTTTGTGTTATCTCTTCTATCATCAGATTCTTTGATGTGTGATCTCTTATGAATGGCCCAAATAGTTGACAGCATGAAGAATCATTACAAGACTAACATGTAATTTCCTTACTTAAGAAATGGTCATTTTTCCAGCCATTGTGATTGCATGTTCCCAGGTTGAGGTAGTAGGTTGTATAGTTTAGAATTACATCAAGGGAGATAACTGTACAGCCTCCTAGCTTTCCTTGGGTCTTGCACAAAACAACATGGTGAGAATGATCATGATTCCTTCAGGCCTTTTCTCCCTATGAAAGGTAAGATTGGGTACAATTATTTCACTGGTATTTTAGAATTCAACTTTTGTTTAATTCTTGTACCCATGCTGTATTTTCATATTCTGTTTCTTTGGGTTAGATTTTGGTTTAAGAAAAATGTGAGACTTTGAGGGATTCAGTATATCAGTTGTCCATTGTCACAAAAATGCTGCATGATAAACAACAGAAAGCCTCAGTGGCATACAATAAACACATATTTAGCTCATGAGTCTATGTATCTGTGATTTACATTGGGCAGGTTTTCTGGTCTTGGCTGGCTCATTTCTTTTGGCTGTCAGCTCTAAGATGGGGCCACTAGATCGACCAGGGCAGCTCATTTCTATGTCATGTGTCATATCTGACAACAGATTAGCTCTAGCACATTCTTATGGCAAAGGCAGAGGAATAAGAACAAGGACAAGCCAAATGACTTAAGGATCTTGGAAGCTTCTGCCTGCTTTGTGTTTGCTAATATCTCATTGGTCAAAGGAAGCTGCATGGCCAGTCCTGAAGCCAGAGTGGGCACCACTACAAAGTTTCATGGCGAAGAACATGAACTCAGGAAGGCATTACAAATTGAGGCCATTTTTTTTTTTTTTTGCAACTGTATTGCACTTTCTTAGATATCATCAAGTTAAAAAGAATTTTGTACTCTCCACTCAAGGAAGTTTTCAAGATTAACAGCCATGTTTTCGAATTTGTATTTTGGATTTTAGGCTAAGTTAGTCTTTAAATGCAATTTTATATCCCTGTTATTGAGATATGCTCTGGCCAACCTCTGTGAAAACCTCTGTGGAAAAATGCCAAGAGACTGGAATACTAATAATGGAGAGATTGATTATCCCAAGGCATAAACTTGGTCACTTCGTAGTAATAACCAATGTCATGAGCAACAGACATTTTAGCTGTCTGAGACTGAAATCCCACAGTCTACCATGAGCATATGAGCAGCTCAAATCCAGATCTGTCAATTAGGATGGAGTTAGTTGTTCCATGTCTGGATACTTTTCAGTAGAAAATGCAGATGGGTAGTCAGAAGGTACTTAATGAGGCTATTTAGTCCATTTTATTATTTTCTGGTAGTTTAATATACAAAATATGTCAAAGGAAATGGTTATGCCATCTGCAGCAATAGTATCTATTTCTCTCTCTCTCTCTCTCTGCTACCTCAAAGAAAAGATGAAATCCTTGTGTCAGGATTTTTATTTCATGTTCAAATATTTTTACGGTGAATTACAGTGATTGCCATGTTACTAAGAGATCAAGAATAAGTAGCCCCACGTTATAATGAAGCACAGCTGAAGGTTCGGTGTTACTTTCAAGCAACCCTGAAACTCTGCAGCAAAACTAGGAGCAAGACTCAAAGGCTCCCGTGCTCCCTTTATTTCTTAGCCCATTCTTCCGTTCTTTAGAAGGGACTGTGCCTTGCTTTAGAAGATGCTGTCATTACTTTGTGACATTTATTATGAGTTTAACATTAAACATACTTATTACCTGTATCTGTGTTGGATGAGTTTGTGTATTAAACATCTGTAGCCACTTGACACAGATAAGGACCCACTTAGTACTGTTTATACATTTATGAAGCTTCTTTTTTTTTTTTTTTTTTTTTTTTAAAATCAAGTTATCTTTCTCTACAAAACAATAAGATCCGTTTCTTTTCAGTGGGATAAACTTGGGTGGGTTTACATATCCATGATTCCAAAAAATAAGCTAGTGTTTGGGATGCCCTGCTTCTGAAGACAAAGTAACCTTACTAAGATTGAATTTCTACTGACTTTAGAAATCAGGCTGTATCTACCAGAGTTTAAATAATGCCTTATATGCTTTTAGAATGGCTATAGTGTCTAGGAGTTCATACTATTGTGATTTTTAGCCAAAAACTCATAGTGGAACAAAGAGTTTGAGAACTGCAAGAAAAATAAATAATGTTGGAGGCCACTTTAGACACCGATCTTAATGTGATTTTCAGCAGTAGTGCATGGGTAAAGTATTTTCCAAAATAATGTATTCCTTGTCTTCATCTTTAGTGAGTATGTGTTCTATTTCCTCAGGGAAACTTTTCACTGAATTTTATATCATGGATAGTCATTTTTAACCCTGTAAACTCCAAATACATCCTTAAGGCAAATGGCCATAGTATCTTCTTGGAATTAACCTTAGGATTTAAGAAGGAAAAGAAACTTGTGGCAGAATACACTTTTACACATCATCAAGAAATTATATCTCTATGGGTGCTACAAATGATATTTGAATTTTTCAGAATCTGTTAATCCAGCTATTTTTCTATGAGCTTCAAAACACAGAAGTCTTGCTTCCATCTTGACCTTCTTCATCCAGCAAAGAATATTTTGCTGACCCAATTTAAGGAGACTGGTCATTTAGAATAGTGAGTTTATAAACTTTATTGAAGATGGGTCATCTGTGCTTCTTAATTAGCAGGCATCAGATTCTTTCCTACTTGGTTTATTAATAGAGCTACTGAAGCTAGCATGTAATAGCGCAACAAGTCCCCTTCTTATCTCAGAAATGTTTGCACTTCCAAAGACAGTCTTGTGAGGACAAACACTAGCCTACTCTAAGTTGACTTTGGCATATTGTCTTCTCTGAGCTTTATGAAGATCTAGAATAAAGGGGTAAACCAAGTTTTTCTTAATTTAACCAATATGTATTTTCTAAATATTTAGTAAATACCAACTACAAATATAATAACAACCAACGTCACTACTATTGCTTCTAAACAACCCTTCAGGGCAAGTGATGCTGTTAACGCATGACACGCACTCTAGTAGAGTAGCAAGGTTTTACATAATCAAATGCTTCTTTACTCCAGAAGTCTTAAGTACGTAAGCTGAGGGTAAGAAACCTGAGAATGACTTCCCATCTTTAGATAAGTACATCAAGTTCTTCCCTTTAATTGTAGCTCACACAGCCTGTCTTTTTAATATATTTTTGTTCTCGTCATTAATACAGAACCCTTTGATGCAGCACAAAAAAGTTGCATTTTAGAAATGGGGATATTGTGACATTGTGCAGGGTCCTGTAGATCTTCATAGTACAATGGTCATTCATTCAACAGAAGCGTGCTTGAATAGTGCACGTGAAGATAATTCACCTGGGGACATGAGTATATGAGTGCTGGTATCCAACCTGGTTCTGCCATGGTGAAATCATTTAAACTTTATGACCTCCACTGTTCAAATCATTCAAATCATTTAAACTCCACTGTTCAAATATGTAAACTCATGGAATGAAATTGAATAGTTTCTACAGGACCCATAATGAATATTCTGCTATTCTGGGATTATCACTAAGTAATCTTTGATTTTGTGAGTACACTTTTACTTCTTAGACTCCATATCCTCCTGTCCTATAGCATGGAAGGGTGTTTCCCCAATTCTATCTCTGCACCATCAAAGGGACAGGAGCAGAATAGTAAGGAACATTTTCAGTAATGGTTACCACATCAAGCTACTAACACTGAAGGCCATATTAAGGCAATGGAAAAAGTAGCCTAAGAAGAAAGTAAATATTAATCCCCTTGTTCATTCTGTGGTTTGCTGATGCCTAAGGTAATAAAGAAAAGTAAATTAGTTTCTGCCAAGATAATGTCTATGATCAGACACTGAATATCATTTTGCAGTGTAGATTATCTCAGTGGTGAACAGGAGGGGATGTGTCAAATTCACCACCTCCTTCCCTGGTTCCCATTTGTGCTCTTTCTGGACAAAAATTATGTGCTTCGTGCTCCACCGCCAACTGCAGTGTGGAGCACATGAGAGCTTCTGTGGCCCTTCTCAACCCTTTTACATCAGTCACAGATCTCCCACTGTTCTGCGCTAATGCAAAATGCAATAACGTTTAGCATCAGGACATCTCTGAGTCAAGAGGTTAACGGAAAACACATCTCCCATTGTGTTCCTGCAGCTCTGATACTGTTAATGGCGAAAACACCATGGAGACAAATAGATCTCTCTTTATTCAGGAAGCTTTGAGTGAAGAGAAAGTATATATGACATCTTTACAGCATGAGAGCTTCTCTATATGGTGCATTAAGGAGGGTGGAGGAGGGGAGAAGTTCACGTAACATCATGTTTAATATGGCTTGAGCCTTGTCTATAAGATGAATTTTGTCTTCTTCATTTTCCTTCTGTTGCTTTAATAAACAGTTCCAGTTCTGGCAGGGGAAAATGAGATTTTACCTCTCCAGATACAAATTCAGGGAAAGAGGACTCTGAATAAGCACCGTAGAGACTTTATGGGGTATTTCCTAAAATGTGACCCAAATAAATGTTTGATAACATAGCCACCTCCTTCCTTATCCTACTTCTGTGCATCTTGCCTTTCTCTTCTGAGTGCTTCAGGTAGAAGGAATGTGAATCAATATATTTGTGAAAGGAAACCAAGGCAAAACAAATCAATACATTATGATTACACTGAGGTTTTTACTTGAAAGTTACCTGAAAGTAGACTGTGTGCTCAGTGTGGCCATCTAAAGATCATAGGCAAACACATTTTTGTGATCTTACTATCCATTCACTTATGAGGGTTTCTCGGGGGAATCTTAGTCAAGATCACTTCATGTTCCTATAAGACTTTAAAAAGAAATGTGTTTTATAGTTTATAAACTGTGATCGGAAGCTAAAATTAAGATGTCCCATTTCTTCAAGTGCTAAAGACTTTTCTCTCTGTAGTTAAAAAAAATTCTGGGTCAAGAATCCATTTTCAGGGTCATCTGCTCAGTTCAGATCCACCAAATAATTATCACTTTTTAATGTTATATGTAGTCTTTGAAACATTTGAGGGATATAGATTATTGATTACTGCTAAATCCTGCTTTCAGATGACTGTGAGGGCTCTGATGAGGGGAGTGGGGAAACAGGAGCGGGACATGCATTCAGCTTTTACATTGAACCAGAAACTTTTAGACATGTTTCCAAACCAGGCTGATCACTGCAATCCTAGTGCTCTGTTGATTCAATTGCACCAAAGACAGCCAAATTTCATGTATCAAAGTTCATCAAGTCCAGGAAAAAAAGACAGCGATTCCAGAATGACTCATTGTTTGATGAATAAGGCCTCAAGTGTTCTGTGATTGCCATTTTTAAATTTGAATAAAATGTATAGGATTCAAATCATAACTTGAATTCCAAATTGGGACAGATGATGCTCCATGGTGAGCCTGCAGTGTTAGAGCAACATGCTGCTCCCGCTCAGCTGCCAGTAAGCAACTTCAAAACATAAGTGGAACATTCGTGGTGTGTGTTCTAAATCCTCGAAGGGCTTAAGAGTCTTTTAATCTATTTGTAGCTTTTTATTATTGAATAACGAAGTGCTATTGATATACTGGAACCAATATGCAAAACACACACTGAATGAAGCATAATTAAAGGATAATTTATCCCTAAAGAATGAAGAGAAAGGTGCAAAATGAATTTATGGGAAGTAAACTTTTTTATCATTTGCCATGACCCAGAAGCAGAGTTTTCTGGTTAATCAATATAATTTTTAATAGAAATGCCATGTGTGAGTTACACAAATGACCAGTTTTTAAAATAAAGAATACATTTTTCTTAAAACTAAAACTGCTTTAAATACAATTTAGCCTTTCTTAAGATTTATAAATTATTCTGAATCCTGTATGCTTCAAGGTCAGCATTACAGAACCAAATTTATCCTGTATAATTAGTCGACACATAAAAGTACAAATTAGAGACCTCACTTGGCAGAATATTGGTTAAACTAGAGTTTACCATTTATGTTCTATGGCTTAAGTTGGAAGCTTATGTTAACATTGACTGATCTTATCTAATGGGAAAGTGCCAAAATGTTCTGTTGCAAATAAGGCATGACTCTTAACTGATCTATCCAAATGTTTACTTCTGGATATAGCATGTACTTATCCTGTAAGCTTGGGTGGCTCTAAATTCATCCAGCTCTGTTGGTCATTCTCTGCCCTGCCAGATCATTTCTTTATGTTTTTCCATCTGCCTCTATGCTCTCAGAGGCTGACCTTCATTCATTGCCTCAACAGCCTCTTTTGCCCACCAGCTTCTGAGTGTTTGGCCAAAGGGAGTCAACAGGGAGAGATCAGAGGGAAAGTGAAGAGAGAGGGTAGGGCACTTATTCCCCCTGACTCGCTCCCTGTAGGCCACAGACAGGACCTGGCTTTACTCCTTCCTGAGGGTGGCCATCTCTTGCAGTTTCAGCTCGCTCTCTGGCCTCTGATAAGGATGTAAAGACTTCTTGCTATTATTAGTCCTGTGATACTTCACCATTTCTTCTTGGTCTCTCTTAGCTCTGTCCAGTCTTTGCAAATTATCCTTTCATTAAACTTTCCTCAGTTTCCCCATCTACACGTGTGACATTTCTTGTCTAGACTCTGATTCACCATCTGAGGTCAATGCAAACTAGATAACAGAAGTTAGTCATTCACTTTCTGTCATGTGTGGGAGACGACGGATGGGGGAGTAGATATTTATCTTTCCTATCATACTGTAAGCTCTGGAAGGGCAGAGACCATGTCTAGTATTGCCTTTATAATTCCTTGCAAAACCTGGCAAAGGGCTTAGCTCACAGTGCATGCTCGGTGCACATGGAGAGTCTCAATGAGTTCTGAAATCCTCAAATTTGTTATAGGCCTAAATAGAATATGAGCTCTTGACTTAGGATATAGACTTTAAGAAGTCAAGGGCCACATTATTTTTTTTTAACAGCATTTCTAATGGAATATAATCTATCATGATACAACTATCATACTGACTCTGGAATTCTAACTAAATAAAAATAGAAAATTTCCTTCCTGGGTTAGGTTGATTTGCATTTAGCTGATAAGAAATAATTCTACTCTAAATGTTTAGATCTCATTTTTCTCCTTTTTAATTTTATGTTACCAGCTCATCCCCTACTATTTGTTAGTTTTTCCAATTTCTGTATGTGTGTGACTTTCACCTCTTTGGGAATATTGACAATTTTGTGAATATAATCTCGGTAGGGGGAACACGTAGGGCGATCAAAACAGGATTTAAGAACTAGGGAATAAAGGGAATAAAGAGATAGGTATCTTTACTATTTTTTACTTTATTTATTTTAATTTTTGAGAAAGAGTATCGCTCTTGTTGCCCAGGCTGTAGTGCAATTGTGTGATCTCAGCTCACTGCAACTTCTGCCTCCCAGGTTCAAGCAATTCTCCTGCCACAGCCTCCCAAGTAGCTGGGATTACAGGCACCCGCCACCACGCCCAGGTAATTTTTGTATTTTTAGTAGAGACAGGGTTTCAACATGTTGGCCCCAGACTGGTCTCGAACTCCTGACCTCAGGTGATCTGCCTGCCTCAGCCTCCCACAGTGCTCGAATTATGGGTGTAAGCTACCGCCCCCAGCCTTTACTATTTATTTATTTATTTATTTTCTATATTAGAAATGGAAATTTCTTTTTTTTTTTAATACATTTTATTGTGTTTTAGGTTTTGGGGTACATGTGAAGACCATGCAGGATTGTTGCATAGGTGCATACATGGCAATGTGGTTTGCTGTCTTCCTCCCCATCACCTATATCTGGCATTTCTTCCCATGTTATCCCTCCCCAACTCCCCACCCCCACTGTCCCTCTCCTAGTTCCCCCCACAGACTCCAGTGTGTGATGCTCCCCTCCCTGTGTCCATGTGTTCTCATTGTTCAACACCTGCCTGTGAGTGAGAACATGCGGTGTTTGATTTTCCATTCTTATGTCAGTTTGCTGAGAATGATGGTCTCCAGGTTCATCCATGTCCCTACAAAGGACACAAACTCATCATTTTTTTATGGCTGCATAGTATTCCATGGTGTATATGTGCCACATTTTCCCTGTCCAGTCTGTCATTAATGGGCATTAAGGTTCGTATTGCTGAGTCACTTTGACCCTAATACCATCTGTATATTTTAAGTTTCAAGAATACTTCATATTTTATGAATACGGAAAATGAAAATGGGAAATACTTTGGTTTATAAAGCAGTAAGTTGTAATTGTATCATATTCATTTTCTACTCTGTACAAATTCGTGTTTTAGTATCTAATTTCTCTGCAACTAGTGAAAGTAGGTTAATAAAATCAGTGAAAAACAACTTGCCTTTTGATTTTCTTAATTGAAAGGAAACTGCCTGGCTAGTTCAAAGAGCAGATTCTTCACTGTTCACATTTTGCAGACAAGAGCATTTCTTTAACAAATGGAGGTGGGTGGAACATTGCCAATTCAGATAAGTTAAACTTTGCATCTCCCTGATAAGTTGAACTGTTTCATGATAATTTTACTAGTCCACTTGGAAAGTGACTGAAGCACTATTAGATAAGCTAAAGTGAAAAAAAGTATGGAAAATATTTTTGCCAACTGTCTCTTCTTGGCCTCTTGGCAAAGATCAACAGTTATGTTCCCTATCTAGGGACTATCTCTTGTGGGTCAGACCGGATGATCTAATAGGTCTTTATAATCTTTAAATACTGTGACTTTTCTCCCCAAGTGAACTACATAGTTTATTTACATAGAAACACACTCACAGGCTTAAGGAAATGCAGTATGACTAATGTTAAGGAAAGTGAGCCAGGATGACTCAAGTGACTTTTTTTCCTAAATAGGTTAAGTAAATTAAAATCATAGACATTCTCTCTCATTCCCCTCCAGCATGTCAATATGTAGATTTTAGATGTCAGAGTTCCCCAGTAGTGAATTAGTTTTTCTACCATCAGCGAATTACAAACACGTTGTCCCTAAACCTTTGTCATACTTCAAGAAAGCTCTTAGATAGAGATTTGGTTTAATTTTTATTTTAATTTCTCATTCTATCCCAGGCACATGGAAACTTAGAAATGTTGGGAATGATAGAAAAATAAAAAATGCTAGAAAAATACAAGCATGATAAATAAAGCATAATCACTGTGTATTTCAACTTTATTAAGAGTGTACTTTTGGTGTTTTTTTGTTTGTTTGTTTTGAGACGGAGTCTTGTGCTGTCATCTAGGCTGGAGTGCAGTGGTACCATCTTGGCTTACTGCAACCTCTGCCTCCAGGGTTCAAGCAATTCTCTTGCCTCAGCCTCCTGAGTAGCTGGGACTACAGGTGCCCACCACCACGCCTGGCTAACTTTAAAAATATTTTTAGTAGATGGCTCACGCCTGTAATCCCAGCACTTTGAGAGGCCGAGGTGGGCGGATCACGAGGTCAAGAGATCGAGAGCATCCTGGCCAACATGGTGAAACCCCATCTCTACTAAAAATACAAAAAATAACCGGGCATGGTGGCACGTGCCTGTGGTCCCAGCTATTCGGGAGGCTGAAGTGGAAAACTCGCTTGAACCCAGGAGGCGGAGGTTGCAGTGAGCCAAGATTGCGCCACTGCACTCCAGCCTGGTGACAGAGCCAGACTCCATCTCAAAAAAAATAAGAAATAAAAAATAAAAAATATATATATATATATGTGTGTGTGTGTGTGTGTGTATATATATATATATATATATATATTTGTAGAGACAGAGTTTCACCATGTTGGCCAGGATGGTCTCAAAACTCCTGACCTTGTGATCCATGCTTGGCCCATCTTGGCCACCTGCCTTGGCCTCCCAAAGTGCTGGGATTATAGGCATGAGTCACCGCACCCCCTCAATTTTTTATTAAGATATTGAGATTTCTCCCAATGCTTCATTTGTCTAGATAAATGTAGCCCGTCATACAAAACTACGTTCTTAGGCTGGGAGCAGTGGCCCATGCCAGTAATCCCAGCACTTTGGGAGGCCAAGACAGATGCACCCCAGCCTGGGCTACAGAACGAGACTCCATCTCAAAAACAAAACAAAACAAAACAAAACAAAACAAAACAAAACAATTGCTTCCCCAAGACTGTTAGCAAAGACAACTCCTTTTAAAAATTTCAATAGTTTTTGGGCAACAGGTGGTTTTTGGTTACAATGATAAGTTCTTTAGAGGTGATTTCTGAGATCCTGGTGCACCTGTCACCTGAGCAGTGTACACGGTACCCAATGTGTGACCTTTTATCCCTCACCCCCACTCCCACCATCAAAGATGATTTTTTGAAGAACTCTTTTTTCCCTCTATGTTGTACAAGCATTTTAGGCTTTCCCCATCAGGTAATACTTTGAATGGCCTATGTGTGACCAAAAATCGAAACTTTTTATGGTTGCTGTTGATTAAATTTTTAAATTGAATCTCCCTTATACTTGGCCTTTTGCTTCTTACAGGTAAATATAAGGACAGTCAAAAGATCTTGCTTCCAGAGGGCTTAGGGCTTCTCAGCTGATGACTTGCTTAACTCTTGCATAGTGGTTAAAAGAATGTAGCAAAATCGTACCTATTAAGAAGGCATAGATAATCCATATTATCTACAGATTGTGTTTCTAAGGTAATGTAGGATAAAGTTCAGGCCACTCTTTATTTTCAGAGAAGGTGTCTGGATGCTGGTCTGTTCTGATGAAAATGGTGGTAGCAAGGAATTCTGTCTGAGGCTTGACACTTAGGCCCAGCCGTGTGCTCTCTCCTTCCAGAATCCCGATTTATCACTTGGAAATGTCTTCTATTTGAGTACTGAGGAGAAAAGCCTTCTAAATATAATGCATTACTTTCTGGCAGCCCATAGCTGATGGCACAATTGATTATGTTGCTTATCCTTGAGCTAAAGCATTTCTTAAAAGGTGATCATTTTTCTACTGTCTCTGTATAATACTGCTGACCCTTGAACAACATAGGAGTTGGGGACACCAACCCCCATACAGTCGAAAATCCAAGTGTAACATAAGCGCTAATAGCCCACTGTTGACTGGAAGCCTTACCAATAACATAAACAGTTGATTAACATATCTTCTGTATGTTGTATGTATTATACACTACGTTCCTACAATAAAGTAAGCTAGAGACGAGAGAATGTTATTTAAAACATCATAAAGAAGAGACAATATATCTACTATTCATTAAGTGGAAGTGGGGCATCACAAAGGTCTTTGTTCTCATCATCTTCACATCGAGTAAGCTGAGGAGGGAGAGGAAGAGGAGGGGTTGGTCTTGCTGTCTCAGGGGTGGCAGAGGCAGAAGGAAATCTGCCTGTAAGTGGGCTCATGAAGTTCAAACCCATGTTGAAGAGACCTGTAAATGCTAAAAGCCCCAGTAAGTCACTCCCAACCTCTTCTGTATCAGATGAAGACATCTCTCAGAGGCACCTCTGACAATAAATTCAATATGGACTGTAGCTTATACTCTTTTTTTTTTTTTTTTTTTTTTGGAGACAGCGTCTTACTTTATTTCCCAGGCCAGAGTGCAGTGGTGTGATCAGATCTCACTGCAGCCTCCAACTCTTGGACTCAGGGGATCCTTCCACTTCAGCCTTCTGGGTAGCCAGGACTACAGGTGTGTACCACCATGCCTGGCTAATTTTCTTTTTCCTTTTTTTTTTTTTTTGGAGAGACGGGGTTCTCATTTTGTTGCCCAGGCTGATCTTCAATTCTTAGACTCAAGCAATCCTCTCACCTTTGCTTCCCAAAGTGCTGAGATTACAGACATGAGCCACCACACCTGATAATATATTCCTTATCTCGCAGAGTCTTAAGGTTTATTAAGTGAGAATACCATCCGCATAAACATAATTCTTTTTGTTAACTTCATTCAGTGTCTCATCACACATTCTACCTATGATTTATCTTTTATAAGTTCTGTTTTATTTTAAATTGACAAATAATTGTATAAACTTACAGAATACAATGGAATGTTTTGACACCTATACATTGTGGAATGATCAAATCAGGCTAATAACCACACCCATCACTTCAGATATTTATGATATATCTTTAATCTCAATCACTTTCATATCTCATGCTTTGGAATTATCCTGAAACTTGGATTTCTATTGAAGGCCATGCTCAAGGTTGAAGTTATGTCTGTTTGGGCTGTTTGTGTCCTCTGAAGGCTGGGTCAAAGATTAGCCTTTTGCTCTGTTTCCTTCTCCCCTCCGTTAGACAGCTCTTTCTTTTGTTTTCACATAACACTTTGCTTAAACAACTAACATATCATAGTATATAACACTCAGTGTTGTTTATGTCTGTTTTGTGACAGTTTTTTGAATTATTTAATTGGATGGACACCATGTCAACCATCCTTTTATTCCCAGGCTGAATCGTAATAGGTGCTCATTCAGTAAGTGTGTGTTCACTTGAACAAAATTTTCTTTTGGTAAGCAGTTTTTGATGGGTCTGTGATTTAGGAAATGTTAATCTCAAGTCACCTTCGTACCCCTTCATGTAAGTTCTATAGAGGTTTATTTTAACATCTACCGAATTTTTTTTTTTTTTTTTGAGATGGAGTCTCGCTCTGTTACCCAGGCTGGAGTGAAATGGTGCGATCTCAGCTCACTGCCATCTCAGCCTCCCAGGTTCAAGTGATTCCCCTGCCTCGGTCTCCCAAGTAGCTGAGACTACAAGTGTGTGCCACCATGCCTGGCTAATTTTTTCTTTTTCTTTTTCATATTTTAGTAGAGACTGGGTTTTACCATGTTGGCCTGGATGGTCTCAATCTCCTGACCTCGTGATTCGCCTGCCTCGGCTTCCCAAAATGCTGGGATTCCAGGCATGAGCCACTGCACCCAGTCAGCATCTATAGAATTTTTACCTTTCCATTACTTTGTGTGTGTGTGTGTTTGTGTGTGTGTGTGTGTTTTAATTTTAGAGTAATCACATGCAATTTTCCTGTAACAAAACAAAACTTACTGGGGAGAAATGTCCCTTGTTAAATGGCTGGGCCTTGATGTACCCTTTTTCATATTGTCCATTGAGTGTAAATAAAACCATCATAGTCCTGAAGATGATGAATTCCTTTGCTTCGATGTTACTAAGCTTCTACAGTTGTTGTAGCTTTCTACGGAGTTACATCTCTTAGCGTAGTTTTTGAAGTTTTTTTTGGACTAAGAAATACATTTTATGTTGATGTTGATAGTGATGGTAATGAGGGCAATTAATTTTGTTAGTATTCACCGTGCAAATGGAATAGAGAATATTGAGTTACTTTTTTCATTTAATCAAAATTGAAAAGTCCTTCAAGTTAAGTGATGTGCCATTACAGTATTAACTATATCTAGCAATGTCTATTCCATTTAAGAGTCATTGAATATGTTTATTCTTATGTTTTCTTTTAGATTCCTAGGAATGAAGTACATAAATTTCTATACCTGGGAAGATTTCAGTGCAACCCTGCCTAAAATGTTAATGTTGCAATAGTTAATCTTACATAGGTTTGCCCAATTGATTTTGTTTTGCCCTGTCAAATAATTTTTAATTTTCTACTCTGATTTTCTCTTTTTTCCTATGTCTACTTCCAGTTTTAATTGACCAATAATATGGTTCATTGACAGTGTGTTGTATTTTGTTCAATTTTAACTGTTATACAGACGTTACATGTATATGTGCATCTATCTATACATTATATATTATGTACATATACATATTAAGCATATGAGAGGCACATTTATTCATTCATGTTTTAAATAGTACTTTACTGCACATTAAGGCTAGGTGCTGTGGTAAATGGAAGATTGACATGATATAACCTGCCCTCAATGATCTTGAAATGTAGTGTGAAGAATAAAATAATTACAAAATAATTACCTCACAAATACAAATGCATTAACTGCAGTTCCAAAGTGCTGTAGTGAATCCAAGGAAGAGAATATTTCCAGTGTAGAATCAAAGTAGGTTTCATGGGAGAGATGTACTTTGAACTGGGTCTTGAAGAACAGGTAAAATTTTGGTGGACAGAGATGAGGAGGCAAAATATTCCTATAAAGAGAAAAGTGCAGACAAGGGACTTGATTAGAGACAAATGGGATGTCTTCGAGAATGCAAATAGTCTATTTGGGCTGAGACAGAGTTTGCAAATAGGTTTAGCAGAAGAAAAGGCTTTACAAGTAATCTGAAGTCAGTTCATGGAAGAAGTTGAATGCCATGTAAAGGTGTTTGGGCTTTTGCCAGGTAGCTATGGGGAGCATGTAGGTTGATTAACTGTCTACTTTAGATGATTAATTAGCTTATAAAGTGGACAGGACGGGATGTGGAGAGACTAGTTAGGAACTTATTACCATAGACTCAGGTGATCTATGTTTCAGTCTGAAATAGAGTGTTGGCAGTGTGTGTAGAAAAGAGGAAATATTTGGCAGATCCTGTCTGTGCAAATGCATTTCAAGTAGATCAATAAGAATAAAAACAATGAAGACTTGTTGAAGGTTGATTAGGTAAATTAATTTATTTTGCATTTAAACAATATGTGTTTGTGAATTTTTACAGAAGTAGTTGGCAGATCAGCAATGGCCGCAAAAAAAAACAAAAAACAAACAAACAAAAAAAACCAAACTGATTATCTCGATCATAGTTTAGCAAAGAAAAATTTATAAAAGATCAAAAGATAGTAGATTGTGGGGTGCTAGTGAAAATCATCAAGACAACTTCACAATCATTACTGACTAAATAAAGTACAGCCATAAGAGACTGATTGGGTGGGAGAATAAGTAGGAATTTTTGGTTTTAGGCCACAAATAGACACTGAATAGATTCAATAGAAGTAGAGGGTGGGCTATGTCATTAAGAAGGGATTTCCTGAAGGTGAAGCAGCTGGGGATACTGATACTGAAATTCAGGTTGTGGCTGTGTATACTGATGACTAAAATGGAAAGGAGACAAATATCCTTAGCACTGATGAAGCCAGGGTACTAGAAAAATCCTCAGTGTAGCCAGGATGATGAAAAAGACCATAAAGTGAGATAGAATTAAGTTATTTACTAAGTTGCTAATCTTTCAAGAATTGTTTTTATCATTTCAAATACAAATATCATTGTACTTATTCTCTTACTGACTCAAGGCGATGGCCAAGAAGTTCACAATCATTGGGTATGTTTATAGGTACAGTCAATCCTCATTATCCATAGATTCCATATTGTGAGCTAGCCCACTCACTAAATTATATTTGAAATCCCAGAATTAATACTTGGAGAGCTTCTGTAGTCATTTGTGGACATGTGCAGAGCAGCAAAAAATTTGTGTCACCTGATGCCACTGTTCTTTTCATTTTTGTGCTTTCTGTTGATGATTTTGCTGTTTAAAATGACTCCCAAGTGTAATGTTGAAGTGCTTTCTAGAATTTCTAGGCATAAGAAGCTTGTGATATGCCTGATGAAGAAAATATGTGGCTAATAAACTTCATTCAGGCATGAGTTACAGGGCTTTTAGCTGTGAGTTCAATGTTAATGAATCAACAATACATATTAAATAAGATGTCTTTAAACAGAAACACACATAAAACAATGTTGTGTATTGATCGGTTGACAAAAATGTGGCCAGAGGCTTTTAGGAAACGAACCCTGTATTCCCCCTAGGAGCAATGCTTTAGTATTTGCTAATTCACTGTTCACAGCGACCATGTAGAGCACAGCTATGGCGAATGACAAGAATGGAGAGGCCCTTGTTTGTTTTGGTTCATGGTAGCTGCC
Source organism: Sapajus apella (assembly GCF_009761245.1). Lineage (NCBI taxonomy): Eukaryota > Metazoa > Chordata > Mammalia > Primates > Cebidae > Sapajus > Sapajus apella. The sequence continues at coordinate 13,138,164 of NW_022436956.1, forward strand.
TTCATTGTTTGGATCCTCACTCAAGTTGAAAACTAAACTCACACATCTTATTTAACGTTTTATTTTGAAGTAATTTTAGTCTTATAGACAAGGTGTAAAAATAGTAGTGTTTCATATAGCCTTCATGTAGCTTCCCCTAAAAAGTTAGCATCTTCATAACCATAATATCAAAGCCAGGAAGTTAATATGGTTAGAATACTACTGACTAGTCTACAGACTTCATTAGAATTTCTCAACTTTTCCCACTGATATCCTTTGTCGGGTCCAGGATTCAATCCAAGATCCCACATTGCATGTAGCGTCATGTTTGCTCAGTGTCAATCTGTGACAGCGTCTCAGCTTTTCTCTGGCTTACTCCTAGTCAGATAACTTGTAGACCGTCCCTTGGTTTGGGTTTGTTTGGCGTTTCCTTGTGATTAGGTGTCGGTTATTCATTTTTGGCAGGAACACCACCCAAGCGACAATGTGCCCTTTTCAGTGCATCTTCTTAGGGTTGATTATGGCAAGATGTTGTCTCCCGGGTGATGTAAATTTTGATTACTTGGTTGAGGTTCTGTCTGTCGCATTTTTCCACCATAAAGTTACCATTTTTCTCTTTGTAATTAAAAAGTGGAAAATGATTCTTTAACAAAACGTTCTAGAATATTCTTAATCAGTAGGCACATTATCAGTGGCCAGTTCTGTGCTTAGCATGGCAATAAGGCATAATTTAAAAATGGTATTTAGTTTATTATTTTTTATGCTATAATACATAATAATTGTACATATTTGTGGGGTGCGTGCAATATTTTGGTACAAGCATGCAATGTGTATCACTGATCAGTCTGGGTAATTGGGATATCTATCACCTCAAATATAGATATTTCTTTGCGTTTGGAACATTCCAAATCTACTCTTCTAGTTACTTTGAAGTATATAATGAATTATTGTTAACTATAGTCACCTTATTATCCGGCTAGCACTAAGTCTTATTTCTTCTATCTAATTATATTTTTGTACTCATTAATCAACCCCTCTTTATCCCTTCTCCCTACTCTCCTTCTCAGCCTCTGGTAATCATCATTGTACTCTCTACCTCATGAAATCATGAATGGATATTCTTTTGTTCATTGGGAACTGAGGGTCTAGTTGGGATGATAGAAATGGCATGCAGTAAATAATATTATACAGGAAAGAAGCAGAAAATTAAATGTGGCAAATGGTCTGACACAGAATATATACTGTAGAAGTGATCAGGAAAGGCTTTCTGTGGAAAGTGGAAATTCATGCTGGACATTGAAGGCTAGTTAGGATTTTTTCAGTAGAACTTCATAATTCAGTGAAATATATTGAGACCTCAGCTCCTTAAAGAATCATGCTAAAAACTAGGGATATATAGATAAAAACCAGAATCTCTACCTTTAAAGAGCTCCCAGTCTAGTGAGAAAGACAGAGATGTCTGTCAGGGGAAAGCAAATATAATAAATGTTATGTAGAGATGAGAGAGGAGAGGGCTTTACAGGTGTGGGGACCAATATCACAGCTTAGAGATGAAAGGAAGATAGTCTTCAGGTTTTCTAGTCTAACTTTCTGTACTCCATGAATGCCAAAAAAATAATCTATACTTGAATACTTCTAGTCATAAGAAGTTAATTTCTCAAGACATTTTATTCCACTGCTTTATGTCTCTCACGGATAGAAAATAATATTTTTTCATTGAGTCAAAGTTTACCTGCTCCAAACTTTCAACAGGGAGTTTCGTTTCTACCTCCTTAGTTACAGGGAAGAAAACTACTCAGATAGTGCTTCAAAGTACTGACATTGCATCCTTTCTTGATGTCCCTTCTTTCAAGTTAAACATGAATAAATCTATATATTATATGTATCTCTTTATAAATCTATATCTACACTATATGTATGATTTCTATATCCTTCATAATTCTTCATGTATTTGTCAATTGTTACAACAACGAGAATTGAAAATATCCTTGAGCTGGTCCATCAGGGAAGAACACCATGTAGCTAACCCCTCCCTTGTTTTAGACAACGTAATTCTATCAACTAAGCCTAAGTGTGTGTTGGCCATTTTGGAAGCAAAACTGTTGTCTTTGTTTATCCTTTCCCTGTAAATAATCCATGGCCTCTCACCCTCATCCTGACCTTCTCTCCTGAGAATTTTTTAGAATAATAATTATACAGGGTTTCCCCCCATCCACTTCCGTTCAGTTGGAGGTTTGAACCTAACATTCAAAATGTATTTATTTCTGTCACATTTTGTGCTCTTCATTTTGACCTCTTATTGGAGTTCTCTTTGAACTTTGATCTTGTCATCTGGCATAGCTTTTGTTTCCCCCCATTTTCAATATCTGCAAATTTGATAAGAATGTAATCTATTTTTATCCAAGGCTTTAATAAAATAAACAAGACAGGAGGTCAAGAACAGAGCTCTTGGGCAAACCATGTAGGTCTGGTCATTTCACAATATAAAAAACTCCTGCCTGTACTTTCATTCAGCCCCTGAGGGAACACAGGTGCAGGAAAGGTAGGATGTGCACACTGACAGTGATAAGCCTGACCTAACCAGAGCCCAATGTGGCATGTTGGCCAGCAGCTTCAGATCAGGTTATACTTCAGGGAAGATAGGTCACATTATGTCACATCCAAGAAGGGTCATTACTGTGATGATGGCAAGTCTATAATGTTTTCCTGCTTATGGAGTTTTCTCACATTCATGGGCTCATAAATATGAAATGATATAAGTTGCCAGTGAAGATTTTGGGCTAGGGCATGATAAATTAAAAGTGAAATTTAAAACAAATGATTCTGTTAATGAAATGTTAGGTGGACCGGAGAAGAAAGTAACCAGAGAGGGAGAAGCTAGTCAGCAAACTGCTAGAGTTATCCGAGAGGGAAGAAGGCTAGGAGCTTAGACAAAGACAATAGTGAAAAGTGAAGAGATAAAAACCATGTGGCACAAAAGAGCTATAGGACATTTTCACTAAAAATGTATTTGGGGAGGCTGTGGGAGGGGCAAATCTAAGATAACTGGCTGTGTGTTAAATCTGGAAGAATGATGGCTCAGTGGATGGCAACAAGGAAGCTGGTGAGTGGATCTTATTTAGGGCAGGGTTAGTTTTATTGTTTTTATGCTTGACTTAATGGTAATAAGAGTTAAACTAACTGGTTGATGAGAGCCTATGACTGAAGAGTTACCACCTACTATATTCAAGTAGAAAATTAAATGACCTTGTGTGTGGCATGGCAGAACTGTAAGATCACAGTAGCTGTCAGCACCATTTGGTTTTCGAGCACATAGGTGGATTATTGTAAGATAATTCATTGATTGAACCAAAGATCACTTAACTTTGCAGATCCAGTTCAGATGTAAATAGCAAGTATGATTATACAATCTTGGAAATGGAGTTTGGCTAAATAAAATATGTTCAAATAATAGAATGTGTCCTAGGAATACAATTTTGGATATCTTATTTCATAATCAGCAAATAATATTTTGTAAAAGCTATCAGCTATTTAAATAGAATCGCCTTTCTACATTTATTCCAAAGGATACTCAATTTATAGTCCTTCTACCCCCCATCCCCATACGCACACCAAAAATGAGAGAATGAAAAGATATTAACTTGAAGCCCCATTAATCAGCCTTTAGAGAAGACCCTGTTATTAAGCTCTTGATCATCATCATCACCAGACATTCATTAAGCACCTCATTGTGTTTATGCAAAGTATAGACACATGGGCAAAACCCACGTGGGCCTGCCCTCTCTGGGCACATAGACCCTTCCTACTCGACAGAAAATAAGTAAAATGACTAAATAAAAGTGCTGAAATGAGCCCCTTTCAATTACATTAGTAGTGCCTCAGCTCTCCGATTTTATTAAGGAATGGAATCTCCCATATAAGTAAATTTTTATAAAAACAAGAGCTTACCTACCCAGGCATCACAACAACTTCTGCCTTTTCAGTCTCTACACATATTTTCTGCGCCTAATGCGCTGGATGGCTACAGGTCACTGTTACGAACTGCCATTGTTGAATATTGGGCCCTAAAAAGTCTTTGTCGACTTTTTGCTTTTCAGTCTATATTCTGTATTGAGCTGTTGCTGGTTGCTTTTTCTGCTCTTTTTGTGCCTGCTCCCAGCTGCTCTCTCAATTCACTTGTAGTTTGTTACTCCAAAACATCTCTGGGCCAGGGGAAAAAGTTAACCAATATTGTCATAAATTGTAAATGAAATGAGTCAGCTTCCCGTTCTGAGTAAGGATATAAAGAGAAAGACATCACTATATTGTGGAGACTCTCAAATGCTACTTCAAGTGTTTAAAGTGTTTCATTTGCTCACTTCTGCATTCCAGGCTGGGTTCTGGGAAGTTGAGGTTGAAAAAATACTGACTTCTGGGTAAGGGAGGCATGTTGCCGTATTGCTCTTATTACGCTATTGATGATTAGGTCATAAATTAATTTAGGGATGGAAAGCAAAGTCTTCTATCTGAAAAGTGGAGACTTTTCTGTAATCAATCTGATAAGATAATAATTTAGGGCTGGGCATGGTGGCTCATGCCTGTGATCCCACTGCTTTGGGAGTCTGAGGCGGGATTATCACTTGAGCCCAGGAGTTTGAGACCGTTCTGGAAAACATAGTGAGACTCCCATTTCTGCAAAAAAAATATAAAGAATTAGCCAGGCATGGTGGCATATACCTAAAGGCTCAGCTACTTGGGAGGCTGAGACAAGAGGATCACTTAAGCCTAAGAGGTTGAGGCTATAGTGAGCTGTGTTCATGCCACTATACTTCAGCATGGGTGACAGAGTGAGACCCTGTCTCAAAAACAAAATTAGCTTAACGTGACATTATGAAAATAAAGACATTCTACCCCTGTCTTGAGTGTCTTCTTCAAAACATATACATACACATACAATATTTTGCTAATTTCACTGGGGACCACTTTCTTAAACCAGAGTCAAATGGTTTTCATTTCACTAACTGGGAATGCTGTCATATTCAGTGCTTCTGAAAAGTGCCATCTCCAATAACTCCCAGCATGGTGCTCAGGAGAGCCAAGCACTACAAAGGAAGCTAGGCACACCACTCTGGATAGAGACAGAAAAGGGAAAGAGTCACTTTGAAAATCACAACTAATTTATTTATTTATTTATTTTATTTTGAGACAGAGTCTCACTCTATTGCCAGGCTGGAGTGAGTGCAGTGGCACGATCTCGGCTCACTGCAACTTCCATTTTCCGGTTTCAAGCAATTCTCCTGCCTCAGCCTCCCGAGTTGCTGGGACTACAGGCATGCACCACGATGCTGGGCTAATTTTTTGTACTTTTAGTAGAGACGGGGATTTCACCATGTTGGCCAGGATGGTCTCGATCTCTTGACCTCGTGATCCGCCCACCTCAGCCTACCAAAGTGCTGGGGAAAATCACAACTGTTATTACTGAAAGATTAAGACACACCATGACTGGCTCACTGCTTCTGGTTTTGTGTTAAACTCCTTGGTGGTTATTTGTGAGTCCCTATATGTAGTCAGGTGGGCTTTTTATGTGTCCAGCAATATGTAGCTTTCTTTTCCTAATTTTCTATTTTTAAGTTGTTCTAGGGATGTTCATGTGGACACTCTCCTTTCTCCATGCCACATGCTATTTTAAAGAAAACATATAGTAAGATTTAAAATTTATGATAACTTCTAGATTGGCTATTTTGAAATGTTATAGAAATGGTTTCATTACAGCCCTATTAAAAAGTAGGCAAAGGATAAGCATGTATACTTTTCACAAGAAGACATTTATGTGGCCAGCAGACATATGAAAAAATGCTCAACATCACTGATCGTTAGAGAAATGTAAATCAAAACCACAATGAGATACCATCTCATGCCAATCAGAATGCTGATTATTAAAAAGTCAAGAAACAACAGATGCTAAGAAGGCTGTGGAGAAATAGGAACACTTACACTGTTGGTGGGAATGTAAATTAGTTCAACCATTGTGTAAGACAGTGTGATGATTTCTCAGAGACCTGGAACCAGAAATACCATTTAACGCAGCAATCTCATTTCTGGGCATATGCCTAAAGGAATGTAAATTATTCTATTATAAAGATGCATGCATGCATATGGTCACTGTTCACAATAGCAAAGACATGGAATCAACCCAAATGCCTGTCAATGATAGACTGGCTAAAGAAAATGTGGTACATACACCATGAAATACTATGCAGCCATAAAAAGGAAGATGATCATGTCCTCTGCAGGGACATGGCTGGACCTTGAAGCCATTACTCTCAGCAAACTAACACAGGAACAGAAACCAAACACTACATGTTCTCATTTATAAGTGGGAGCTGAACGGTGAGACCACATGAACACAGGGAGGGGAACAACACACGCTGTAGCCTGTGAGGGCATTGGGGGAAGGGTGAGGGTGAGCATCAGGATAAATAGCAAATACATGTGGGGCTTAGTACCTAGGTGATGGATTGATAGGTGCAGCAAACCACTGTGACACATGTTTACCTGTGCAACAAGCCTTCATGTCCTGCACATGTATCCCAGAAGTTAAATAAAATAAAATTGTTTTTAAAAAGAAGTGGTTTGATTAAAAGCAACATTTAGATTACCTTTAGTAATGGCAGCAATAAGAAAATCTGTTCTGCTTGAAAATTAAAATGGTGTTTGTAGCTCCTTTTATTTGTCTTTGGTACATTTGTGCAGAGTGCCCGAGAGCATAACATTTCTATTTTATACATGTTTAAACTAGAACCCAGGGAGGACCAAGGGCTCAATGTCATGCTGGGATATGGATAACAACAGGCCAGGGCTGTCTAGAAGGAACAAGACTGGGAGAGTAATTAAGCAAGAGGGGTTTGGTGGCAGCAAATTAAAGTACAAGCACAGAGGAGTAATTTACAAGAGAGGAACAAGTCTAAGCAAATAGATAGGGTTCCAGATTCTAAAGGCAGGTGATAAATGTGGATATATGAACAAGCAAAACTGAAAATCATCCTTAGGAATGGGAGATGTTATGTTATGCTGTGTTTGCTGGCACAGGTGGCTCTAGGGCTTTAGGCTTGTCATAGCCACAGAAAGGTCCAAAGACAAATTCTGCTCCTCAATGAGACAAGAACACAGATACAAAGATTTGCTCATCGTTGACCCTATTTAAGGGGTATGCTGAAAGTGAACTTAATATTTCTAAGTTCATTGCACAATTTCTTCCGTAAAATTGTGAAGTGACTTGCAGCATTTGAAAAGCCTTTCTCTTATCTTAGAAAAATTGTTTCAAAAAAGATGAGCGCATTCAGTTCTAAAAAGGATTCTGATAACACCACAAAAAGAAACAACTTTTGAGAAAGCTATTTTTCCTCCCAAGCAAAATGGTTTTTAAATTACTTCTGCAAATGCTTGCATAATCAGTATAAGGAATATAGAGTTATTAGGAAAACATAGCAGGTATTTCACAATACATAGAAGCACAATATGCTTCTCTAGGAAGCAAGTAAGATGATATATTTATGTGAAAATTGAATTAAAGCCAAATCTAGAAATTAATCAATCTCTTCCCCCAAGTAAACACCTTAAAAATACTTTCTAGAGCAGTATCAGTCAATATCACCTTGGGATATTGAGATGAACTTCATCTTAAATAGTAAGATTGCCATTGCAATGGTGATGGGGAAGGGGCGACATTACATTTACGGATTGGCTACTTTGTGTTTTGGGTTTTATTTACATTCCACATTTAAACTTCCCAACAACCCCATAATTGAGGAACTGTTATTTCCACTTTACAGATGAGGAAGCCATGGGTTGAGAAGTTAAGCAGCTTGCCCAACGTTGCACAAGTCTTTATAATGGTAGTGCCAGGATCCAGCACTGAGCTTATTTTTCCACAGACACAGCTCTTTCCACTATCACACATTGTCCCCCTCCACCCTTAACTGAGAATATTTTATTATATTTGAAGGAAATTGTGCATTGAGCATAGTTTGATAAGTATTCATCAAACTGAGATACAGATTTTGCCTCGTGAATAGAAACGACAGTTGATTCCATTTATTTCATGACCAAGAAAGGGATATTCGGCAAGATGTTTTTGGTTGAATTCATATCCTTGCTTTTCTTAAACAGTTTCACCTGGCCAGGTGAGGTGGCTCACACCTGTTATCCCAGCACTTTGGGAGATCGAGGCAGCTGGATCAAGAGGTCAGGAGATTGAGACCATCCTGGCCGACATGGTGAAACCCCATCTGTACTAAAATACACAAAAACTAGCCGGGCTCGGTGGCACGCACCTGTAGTCTCAGCTGCTCAGGAGGCTGAGGCAGGGGAATCGCCTGAACCCGGGAGGTGGAGGTTGCGGTGAGTCGAGATAGTGCCACTGTACTCCAGCCTGGTGACAGAGCAAGGCTCCATTTCAAAAAAAAAATTTCACCTTGGTCTCTCTAAAGCTTTTGGCTATAACAGCATTGATTAATACAAGATGGTTTGAGGACCCAAAGGCTAAATATATTTGACTCTTTCTCTTTTCATTTTTTTGTTATTGATTCATATTGATGAACATGGATTATTTTTAAGTCCAATGTGCCATTCTTACTCACGCTTATAAGCAGACCTCTCCTTTTTCTGACATAACATTAATGCAGATATTCTCATGTCCACATCTAACTTTTTATTATCTACAATAGGGGCCACCAAACTTTATCTGTGATGGGCCACAGAGTAATTCTTTTAGTTTGCAGGCCATATGTTCTCTGTTGCAACTACTCAACTTGGCTATCAAAGTGAACAAAGCAATGATGGAGAAGAGTAAAGAAATGAGCATGACTGTATTCCAATAAAACACAGAGCAGGCTGGATTTGGCTCAAGGATGTAGATGGCTCATCCCTAATCTAGAATATACAAATTTGTTTACTAACATAAATTTTGTTTACTAACATAAATTACTAACATAAAAATCCAGAGATCCCTCTCTGGATTGTCATGAAGAGTTATTTTCTAGCATACAGTGGCAGATGGAGAAATTATAAAGCTTACGTGAGGTCTGAGATATAATTCATATGCAAAAACTGCATTTATTCAAAGTATACAGTTGATGAGTTTTAACAGAGCTTACATCCATAAGACAACCACCAATCAAAATACAGAGCATCTTCATCATCTCCAAAAGTGTCCTTGAGATCCTTTGCAGTCCATCTCTCCCTCCGGCTCTGGCCCTAGGTAAGCACTGATCTGATTTTTGTCTCCATAACTTTGTATGCGTTTTCTATATAAATGGAGTGAAACAGTATGTACTCTTTTGTGTCTGGTTTCTTTCATTCAGAATACCAAGTTTGAGACTCATCCATGTTATTGCATGTGTAAGTAGTCTGTTCCTTTTTATCACTGAGTAATATTTTGTTGTAGTATGGATGGATATATTGTGGTTTGTTTGTCTATTCACCAGCTGATGGACATTGGGTTGTTTCCAGTTTGGTTTTGATATGCTATCAACATTTGTGTACAAGTCTTTCTGTGGACATATATTTTAATTTCTCTTTAGAAAATTCTAGGAGTTAGAATTATTGGGTAATGTGTTACATGTATATTTAATTTTGTAAGAAGTTGCTGGTTGTCCAAAGTTGTTTATCATTTTATGTCTCATACGAGCACATGTGAGTTCTAGTATCTTCAGTTTTCAGTTGTCAGTCTTTTTTATTTTAGCCATTGTAATAGGTATGTAATCATTTCTCATTGTGACTTTTTAATTTCCTGATGACTAATGATTTTGAGGATCTTTTAATGTATGTATTGACATTTGTGTGTCTTCTTTTGTGAAGTGTTTGTCTGAATCTTTTTCTTTTTTAGTATGCTATTTATCTTATTGTTGAGTTTTAAGAGAGCTTTATATATACGAAATATGTCTGTCATATTGTATGTATTGCAAATATTTTCTCTCAATTTCTGTTGTGTATTTTTATTTTTTTTAGTAGTGACTTTCAAAGGGCAAAAGTTTTAAATTTCAGCAAGTCCAATTTATCAATTTTTTTCTTATATTTCTGTTTTTGTATCTTATCTTTGTTATCTTTGCCTATCTTCAAAGTTGTGAAGATTTTCTTCTATGTTCTCTCTAAAGAATTTAGAACTTTAACTTTTATGTAATGTTCATTATTTACTTAAATTAATTTTTGTGTATGGTATGACGTAAGGGTCGGGATTAATTCTTTTCTAAATAGTCATTTAATTGTTCTAACACCATTTGTCAAAATGACTGCCCCCCCACCCCCATTGAGTTTCCCTGGCACTTTTGTGGAAAAAAAAAAAAAAAGAAAGAAAGAAAAAATCAATTAACCACGTAAGTGTGGGTCTATTTTTTTCTCTGTTCTGTTACATTGATGTGTTTGTCTATTTTTTCTTAAACACCACAGTGTCTTTGTTGTTGTTCCTATATAGTGAATCTTGCAATAAAGTAGTATAAATCCTCCATTCCTTTTGCATTACTTTGAAAATTCTGGAAACTTTGTATTTCCACGCAAATTTTAGAACTAACTTGTCTATTTCTGCAACAACAAAAATATATGCTGAAATTTTGATTGGGATTGCTTTGAATTTATGGCTCAATTTGAGAAGAATTAACATCTTAATAATACTGGAGTCTTTCAGTCTATGAGCTGGCATATCTCTGCATTTCTTCAGGCCTTTTAAAATTTCCCCCAGCAATATTTGACATTTTCACTGCAAAGGTCTTATATATTTTATTAGTTTCCCAGGGCTGTTGTAACAAATTACTACAATATGGGTTGTTTAAAAACAACAGAAATTTATTCCTTAGTTTAAGAAGCCAAAAGTCCAAAATCAAAGTGTGGGCTGGGTTGATTCTTTCTGGAAGGTCTGAGGGAGAATCCATTCCATGCCTTTCTCCTAACTTCTGGGATTTCCAGCAATCCTTGACATTCCTCATCTTGTATACAGACACCTTACTACAATCTCTGCCTGTCTCTTCACATGTTCGCATGAGCTTCTCCTTCTGCGTTTCAGTGTCTCCTTTTCTGTCTCTTATAAGAACAGTATCATTAGATTTAGAACCCATCCTCATTCAAGCTAAGACTCTTAACTTAATTACATCTACGAAAACCTTTTACTGCAAAAAAAAAAAAAGGAAAAATCACATTCTAAGGTTCCAGAGAGACATATCTTTTGGGAGATTAGATGCAACCTACTACATTTATATTTTTAAAAATTTATTTCTAAGTATTTTCTATTTTATAATGATAAGTGGATTTTTTTTTAGTATTTTATTTCCCATTATTTCCTGCTAGTATTTAAAAATATAATTGACTTGTGTGTATTAATCCTGGATTTTGGTGTTTTATTAAATGCAGTTATTAGCTGTAGTCATTGTTGTGTAGATTCCTTTAAGATACTCTGGTTACATGAACAATTATGCTTACAAATAGAGTTTTACTTCATTTTCTATTTATGCTTTTTTCATTTTTCTTGCTTTATTACAATGACTAAGATAGCAAGAGCAATGCTGAATAGAAATGGTAAGAGTAGAGTAGGTGTCTTTGCTTTGTTCTCAGTCTTAGGGGAAAATCATATTATAGTTCACTATTAAGTATGATAATGGCAATTTTTTTTTATAGAATATCCTTTATCGGATTAAGAAAATTCCCCTGCTCCTAATATGCTAAGAGGTGGGCTTTTTATTTAAAAAATCATGAATAGGTGCTGAATTTTATCAAATAATTTTTCTTCATGTACTGAAATAATGATACACTTTTTCTCATTTATTTTATTGATATCATCAAGTACGTTGATTGATTTTTGAATAATCAAACCAAAATTACATTCTTGAAATAAACCCTAGTTGTTCAGGATGTGTTTTTCTTTTCCTTTTACTTTTTTTTTTTTTTTTTTTTTTTTGATACAGAGTTTTGCTCTGTCACCTAGGCTGGAGTGCAGTGGTGCAATCTCCAACCTCCACTTCCCAGGTTCAAGCGATTCTCCTGCCTCAGCCTCCTGAGTAGCTGGGACCACAGGTGTGTGCCACCATGCCTGGGTCATTTTGGTATTTTTAGTAGAGACAGGGTTTCACCATGTTGGCCAGGCTGGTCTTGGACTCCTGACCTGGTGATCCGCCTGCCTTGGCCTCCCAAAGTGCTGGAATTACAGGCGTGAGCCACCGCGCCCGGCCAGGATGTATTTTTTGTATGTTGTCAGATTTGATTAAAATTCTGTTAAGGATTTTCACCTCTAGGCTCCTGCAGAATATTGGTTTGTAATTGTTATATAATTTGTTTGCCCGATTTGGTAAAATAATAAGTTGCCAAGTATTCCCTGTTCCTCTATTTTTTGAAGAATTTTATAAGACTAGTGTCATTTTTTACTTGACCATTTTGATTCAAATCACCCATGATACCATTTGGAGCTAAAACTTTTTCTGTGGAAAGGTTAAGATAATGAATTGAATTACTCTAATAAATACAGTGCTATTTATGTTTTCTGTCATGTCTATGTCAGTTTTAGTAAGTTGTATTTTTCAATGAATTTGTCCATTTTATCTAAGTTACTAACCTACTTATTTTTGCATATCTAGCCTAGATATTTCCTCCTCTGTGAAATCTTGCCTGACACTTTCAACAAAAGTGATTTCTTATCCTTTGAGTCACTTCTTTACTTGGATCATTGGTTCTCTCCATCTTCTGTTGAAGTTTGTTTACAGTTCTCTTCCTGTGCTAAATTAAGGGCCCAGGTCAGGCGTAATGGCTCACACCTGTAATCCTAGCACTTTGGGAGGCCATGGCAGGTGGATCACCTGAGGTCAGGAGTTCAAGACCAGACTGGCCTACAGGGTGAAACCCGTCTCTACTAACAATACAGAAATTAGCTAGGTGTGGTGGTGGTGCCTGTAATCCCAGCTACTCAGGAGGCTGAGGCAGGAGAATTGCTTGAATCTGGGAGGTGGAGGTTCCAGTGTGCTGAGATCACATCACTGCACTCTAGCCTGGGCGACAGAGCAAGAGTCTGTCTCAAAAAAAAAAAAAAAAAAAAATTAAGGGCTCTGGAGTTCAATAATTGCATCTATGCATCTTTGAGTCTTTGCCACTTTGTATGGTGCCTGGCACATAATTATATTACCCCTTTTCCCAAATGTTTAAATAACCAAATTATTCCACTTACTACTGTTTAATGTATAGTGACAAAGCATGTTTCTAGCTTTTGCAGTAGATTATGAGTGTCTTTTACAAAAATGGCATGTAGTATTTATTGTTCATATTCCTTCTATGTCTCACATTTATAATAAATTTAAAAAACTGTTAGATTGAATAGATTTGCCAGATAGTACAGAAAATTACTATTTTACGAACTCAAAGAGGAGAAGCCAAGTAGAAATCTGAAAAGCATTCATCAATAAAGGGAGGAAAATAATATTGCAAAGTGCTTACTATGTGCCAGACCTTGTGATAAATAATTTATATTCCTTCCCTCATTAATCCCCAAAGTAATTAGGCAAAGAAGATATTATGGTCCCCATTTTATAAATAAAGAGTCTGATGTTCAGTAAGATTAAGTGCTCTGCCCCAGTTCACAGTTATTAAGCAGCAGATTCTGGTTTGAAATCTATGTTGAATTATCCCATTATCCACATATCCACATTCATTTCAGTTTTACTTTTATCCATTCAGTTTTCCACAAGACATTTGATGGAATTTCCCATATTACCTTTAAATTTTGCTAGAGTAGAACATTCTGTGTTCCCTCGAATTGAATGTTACAGGTCCTTCATAAATTAAGGAAAGTTCCAAAGTGTTCTCTGGATACTTGTTCTGCCTCTAGCACGAAATATACAGAAGTAGCAGAGAAGATCCAAACCAGCCTTCACTCTCAGAATAGGCTACATAACTCCCTCTCGTATTCCCACTGACGTCACTCTTTTGTCTACAGCCCTGGCCTTTTTTTAAAAAAAAAAATGGTATTGGATTTAAAAATCCAGTACCATTATGGTTATGGTTAATGGGGAGCATCATGTGCCTGAGTTCCTACTCAAATAATATAAGGGAAATCAAGAGACCAAGGCTATGATAACTCATGCAATCTTCATGGCTTGGTGGTAAGGAAGAGAATCCCTCCTTACAGTTGATCTTGCCTTTGTATATGTCACGTATTGATCCTAATTAGAAAGGTTTATAGGCTAATCCGTGAAAGACACAATCCTTCTCATTATACCATGATACAGGCCATGGGAAACACCAGATTGAATCTTACAGACTCTCTGCTGCTGCTAACTAAGAAGCTTCTACTTTTAGTGTCTTTTCTCTCTCAACACAAAAATACTCTGTACGTCACCCAGATTTGGGCTGCCCATGATTACCAGGCTTTTCCCAGTTAGAAATGTGACTCATGTTCCATTTTACCAATACATCTCAGGCAAAGAGCTAGCAAGGAAAGACAAGATCAACGTTTTTCTATAATTCCAGCCTATCAATTGAAACAAGATGTTTCTGAACTCTTCCCAATGTGAAGAACAAAAAGTAATAGCATTTTGTTTATTTATTTGTGTACAATACTGTGGTCAGGAACTTGCTGCTTCCCCAGGGAAATTGTTTGCAATGCATCACTGAGAAGAGGACTTCACAATTCCCACTGATCACTCCCTGTGGTCTGCCATGGCGAGGGTGATACTTTCATGTTTTATAAGCACCAGACAAGAGAGCTGGATCAATTCTCTCTCTCGATATTCCAGTCTCTGTTGGAACAACGCCCTTAGGCATCAGCAGCTCTGGGTTCTTTCTGAAAAACAAAGTAAGTACTCCTAGGTCTGTTCACAGTAAGAAACAAGAAGTCCAATACACATCCCTGCCTTTTACGCTTCAGAAATCAACATGGGGATCTTCCTCACTTTTAGGCAACGGATACAGCTTTGTTGTGGTCTGTGTGTCAAACTTATCGAGAAGAGGTCATTGTTGAGACTTACTGTTAATTAGCAATGCTTATGCATGCAAACCTTGGTCAGATGATGTTGTGTTTGGAGAGAAGAGAGAAGGGAATAGAACTGAATAAGTACATGACCCCTTGGAAGCTGTTTTCAGTTGAGGATTTTGGTGAATGGCCACTTGAAATCAAGGGAAATTCCATGAATAGCAGGAGTTGGGAAGAAAGGAAGAGGAGGAAGGATACCACCACTTTTTTCTTCCGGTCTAGCACTGTGCTTAGGCAAAGCATATTCCCTATGAGATCTACCTTATAGAAACGTGCTGAATAGAGGGAATGGAAGTTAAACTTTGGACTTTCTTACATGGTAGCTTCAAATTGTGGTGACTTTGTTGCATTTCGTCTGGATGCTATAGAGGGCCAGAAAATACATTTCTGTGAGATCCTAGAATCTGAGCGTGTGCTTGACACAGGATGGATAGAATGAGCCTCTGGCAGTTCCATTTATCCAGAGGCAAAAGCATGCCTGCCACTGGAGAGCTCTTTGGTTCCAACAAAGAACCTATGTTGCCTAAGGAAACAGTGCTTTCTCGCACAAGGTACAGTCTTGGCTCCTCTGCCATGAAGGGGAAGGTTCCTGGGCGTGTGCTTCAGAGACCTTCCTATTTAACCAGTATACAAATTGCATTGTTATGCAATTCCTCTGCGGAGGCCATATAGAAGGAGTGAGTTAGGACAGATACAGCAAGATATTAGGACAGATTTCCCCCATTATTCAGACTATACAACACAGAAGAAAACTTGATTTCAACAAGAAGACTCAATTTTTAACATGCTTTTCTACCTACTTTTACCCGTAATGTTTCTAAATTTCATTCAAATTGTGCAGAGAAACAATAAAATTTAAAAATAGGATAAACTGGCTAGTTAAAAGTAAATGGCATTTAATTAAAACTAAACTTGCAAATTCATGGGAAAAAAAGCCATGTGATTTTAAACCTTAGGACAGCATAGAGTCCTATGTCCTTTACAGTTTTAAGTATATTTCATTTCTACCTTGGAAGTAGGTATTTGTCATATTGTTAATAATTACTCTACTTAATTGTACACTCAGCATTTGGCATCAGAATAATCTTGTTTAGTCACAAGGTTTTCATTTTCTTTCTTCATTTTTTAAGCATGCTTCTGAGTGGTGGTTCACATAAGCTTTCAATTTTAAATAACACAATCCATTTATTTCACTAGGCATCTTTATTTGCTTAAAGTGAAGAATCAAAGATTGTGATTGTGTTGTAAATAAGTCTATCCTTTCTTTCCCTTTATTTAAAAAAACCTGTGGATGGTAAAAAAGGAAACTGAAAGAAGTAGAAATTCCAGTAATCTTTTATGAACTCAGTTATTAGAGTAAGTAGAACTAAATCTGCGGGGGGAAAGGAAAGGGAAATGGAAAAGGTGTTTTAGAGCTTTGACTTTAAGCCACTCCGGAGTCCTCTTCTCTGCTTTCTTTCCGCTACCCTGACCCATACCTACCCACAGTGAGAACTGAGCCTTCAGGGCTGCTCAGGAGCTGGGAGGAGGGAAAGTGAGGATCTGAGTTATTTTCCTCAGTGAGCTTACAAGCTTCAGGCGGAAAAGATCCTGCCTGTGGAACCTCTCTTTTGCATTTTTCAATTGCATTGGAGAAACTCCTAAGTTGCATCAGCGACCCTGAAGCCTTTAAAGTAAAGATTTTTCTGTATTTAAAAAAAAAGAAAGGAAAGAAAAAGAGAAAGATAAGGCAAAAAACTTAATCAAGCCTGGAATCTTTCGGGCTAGAAAAAACTGACAAGAAACGAACTTTCCTTATATTATGGTGTGCTGGAAACAGTGGAGGGACTGTTTGCCAAAATGTCTCAGCGGTTCTCAAAGATGGCTGGCCAAATCCTAAGAAAATACGCTTAGGTTTGTGTAGTTCTGAGTCCAGCATTGTGTATAAAGCACAGGTTTCAGTGTAAAGAAATCTGCTGTCTGGAAACCATGGGATGAATGTCATCCTCTCTTTTCTTTACCATATAGATATCCCACATGGAGATTCTGTTCTTTGAAGAAAATTTTGTTTTTAAAGTAAGACAAATATAATTAATACAGTCCTAAAGAAGAAAAACTCATCATTTTTATTTACATTTCCTTTTGCTTTTGCATTTAAGAGTTAAGACAACATTTCAGCAGAGAAATGTGGAGAAGGGTAAAGGGAAATCAATATAGTTATTCTGTGACTTTTCCCAGGAGGAAGCAGTGTTAATCGAGAATGGCTTGCTTGGCTATATATCAAGTCCGTGGAGAGAGCAGCAGTTGATTTTGAAACAGATTTCCCAGCTAGACTGGAAGAGATATAAATACATACTTATCTATCATATACATATAGGCATACATATACATATATACACATACATACGTACACATACATGTAGATACATACACATACATATATAACTTTTACAAGAATAGAGTCTACATGTGGTATATACACTATTATAAACATTTAAATATAAATTATGTGTATTATATATATGTGTGCATCTGTGTGTGATTTTAAAAGTTGATAAGAATGATTTCTTCAGATAATTGGTAACACCACACAAAACTCTTCTAATAATATTTCATATATATTCATCTGGGACCATTTTACACTTTATAAGTTTCTCTCAAAAATTTTTTGATTACTAGAGAAGGAAATTAATATGCAAGAGCCTAAAGTGACAGACAATGGAATGGAAACCAGATTTCTTGACCCAAGGCCAGTGAAAGCATGTTGACCACAGGAAATCTTCTAAGGAGTCTCTCTGGGTCATTCCTGCAGTTACTTTCTCTAACAACAAACATTACAGAAATTTGGAGCAGCTCTGATTGCAGCAGAGATCATGAGAGTGAAGCTGGCCTTGGGGTTGCCCAGTTTTATTGGGGTGTGGCACCATGCTCCTTGGAAGCAGTGGTGATTTCTTTGTTCAGACAACATAATTGGGTGGGAAGTTTGCTTCATCATCACAGTATGATCTTGAATGAGTTATCTGTCTTTTCTAGGCTTCGGTTCTATAAAATGGGATAAATTATTCTTGTTCCTTCACAACATCATACTTTCTTGTTGCCCAAAAACCTTGTCAAATCTTCTTTGTTCCATTAAAGCATCAGGAGATGTATAGATAGCTAATTGGGAATCCCCTTTTCATGACCCAATCTGCTATGATTAATTTCACCATGCTGTGACTCTTCATATTTCTCTTCTCTCATTGTGTATATTCAGACTCGATTTTTTTTCAACATCAGCTAAGATGCTCTATTATTTTCTAAATGCAAATTCCATCTAAATCCTAGCTGTTAAGAAAATACTCTTGTAAGAGAATGGAATCTAGACAGAGAGAGAGGAACTATGCAACTCTAGAATTTCCCTGGAGGGAACTTGAGAGTTCATCTAGTGTAATCCTCTCATTTTATAGTTGAGGGAGCTTAGGATCTGAGAGGTGAAATGTCTTGTCCAAGGTCACTGTGACAAAGTTAAGTGGAGAACCCATGTCTCTTAACTTTCAGTTCTATATTCCTTCCAATGGGTCATGTGTCTTGGGACTACTATAACCAGCAATAGAAAATGAAGTTGAAGTAAGCAGACCAGACGAGGATACGTCAGCCTTTGGTTTTCCCCAGGGCCAGATTCCAACTCTGTGTGCATAACTCAGTGGCAGGACTTTAGCATCTTCATGAAGGATGGAAGATTCATGCCGAAGACTCTTCTTTGCCGCTTCCTGGCCCATAAGACCCAGCCCAGAATCTGGATCTAATTGAGCTCTCACTTTTCCTTGTTTATTTTGGACATTATTGTGCTTGCACTTCATCTTATAGCTCTTAAATTTTATCTTCACATCGACTTAACTCATTTTATATTCCACATTTACTGAGAGCTTACTGTGTGCCGGTCATTGATAATGGTCTACGGATACAGGGAGATATATCTCTTCGTGTCTTAATTACGGTCATAGTGCAACATGTCCTGTGCGTGATATGGTTACAGTGCTGAGGGCATGCTGAGGAAGGGGAGACTGAGATCACCAAAAGGAGACAAAGAAGACTGAGCCAATTGTGTGATAATTCTTCTGCTTTTACTCCTCTTTCCTCTTTCTTATCAGGGCAGAGTTCATTTTATGCACTGGTGTTTTCTAGGGTAATCTCTCTCTGGTTTTAACAGAAGAGAAATAACATGTAGGAGTCTTCCCTCATTTCCATGCCCACCCCCCGTCTTTAGCTACCTCACCAGTTCTTCATGAATTTCCTGAACAAGGCTAATTTACCAGTACTTCGGATAGTTCTTACTGCACTATGGGAAGCAAGGCATCAGGGCTCAGAGGTATATGCATATGTGTAGATTAATTGGGGTGAACATGCTGGTCATCAGTTATTTCTTCCCCTAGTTTCGTTCTCCAATCTGTTTTATCTGTTTACTTTGTTTTTTAAAATGCATTAAGAGACAGACATGATGATGCTTGGAGACCGAGGCAGGAGGACCACTTGAGTCCAGAAGTTCAAGGCTGCAGTGAGCTGTGATCACACCACTGCACTCAAATCTGGGCAGAGTGAGACCTCATTTCTAAAAGGAATAAAAATAACATGAAAAAGACATTGACAGGTAGACTCCTAACTATTTATTAGAAGCACCCAAATCACTGTTCACACTCTAAACAGAATCTAAACACCAGCCAGATTTTTGTTTTATTTTCAAAGTATGTTTCCTCCTTTCTTACCTTTGAACATTTCTTACTTTTCCATAAATAAGATGTGGATTTTGGGTAATTTAACTATGACAGGAAAGGAAAATCTCATCAATTAAAGATTCCTTGTCTGTATTTAATCTGTTGATTGGCTTGTGCTCCATAATGCTACAACCTAAACTATATTAAGTTTCCAGAAGAGTACAGAATAAACAATCATTTGTAAAGCAACTATTACGTGGCAGACATAGTGGTAGGCATGAATAGAATGAGTGGAATCAAAATGAACACAGGTCCTCATTCAGTACATATAAGTATCATGCAGAGTTAAGCATATAGACCAATGAGCCCATAAATTAGACAGTCCAAAACTTGTCTAGGTAGTCATAATATCACAGTGAATGTTAGAAGGCTTGGCTGGGTGCAGTGGTTCACACTTGTAATCCCAGCACTTTAGGAGGCCAAGACTGTAGGATGGTTTGAGGCCAGCCTAGGCAAAGTAGTGAGACCCCCACCTCTACAAAAGTAAAAACGTTTGCTGAGCATGGTGGCAAATGCCTATAGTTACAGCTACTTGCCTGGCTGAGGCAGGAGTATCGTGTGAGCCAGGGAGTTTGAGGCTGCAGTGAGCCATGATCATGCCACTGCATTCTAACCTGGATAACAGAACAAGATTCTAATTTAAAATAAAAATTAAGACAAAATGAAAAATATTTACCTACCTCCCCCAGATTTTGGAGTGCAGGCTGGTTGCAAACTATAGTGGTTTTGCTCAGTGCTGGCCTGGATTGGAAGGGTGCAATGGACTTTCATAAAGGGGAAAGCAGCAGACCCCAGAAAGTAAGCCTGGTCCCTTCGACACAGTTCCTGTGGTATTCATGTCACTGCTATTTGTGGCATGGAGAGACTCCTAGAGAAGCGTAGAATGTGCTGAATTTAAAGTCTCTGAGGTAGCAGTTTCCACCTTTAAAATATTTCTTGGCTTCTCTCCAGGGTGTCCCCTACTCATCACTCTCTGTTTTAATCGCAGCAGGAATTCTGATACTGCCGCTGCGCCTTGAACCCAAAAATATGTCTCAATATATGTTCCTGTATTCCTTTAATTTTATTTCTGCACACTCAGCACTTTCGACACACTGATCTATTTGACAAATGCTCAAGTGAACTTAATCGCATCTTGTTGAAACTCTTCCTTACTGTGCTGTCATCAGTTAATAATGGGGGAACCAAGATGCACAGGGTATGATTATTATTAACGACACCTCAGATTTACACAAACCTACTCTTTGAGTGAATTCGAGGCACTTCATACATATTAGCTCGTTTTTCCTCACAACAGCTAGACTGAATGAAAGACCTAGATTCTATTCTTTGGTGCTATATCAACCTTCTTAGGAAAAGTCTTTAGTCATTAATTGCCTCAGTTCCCAACCATGAAACAGGAATCATGATATGAAAATATTTGCTTCTCCCTCTCCTTATCCTAAACCTTTAGAATCTTAGTCGCTAAAAATAAATGTAAAAATCTGAAGTCTGAAAGTGAAGAAGTGTGTCTTGACTTTTTGAATATTAATAAAAACTTTTTATTAATTTATTAATAAATAATTATTTGTCAACAAAGAAATCACCATTGCTTCCAATGAGCATGGTGCCACAGCTGAATAAAACTGGGCAACCCCGGGGCCAACTTCACTCTCCTGATCTCTGCTGCAGTCAGACCTGCTCAAATTATGAGAGGTGATATTGGGAGTTTGACTGGAAACCCTGAAATTTGAATTTGTAGGTTTGGTGCAAAACTAACTGTGGTTTTTGCCATTCAAGTTTATGGTAGAAACTACAGTAACTTTTGCACCAACCTAATACAATCTAATTCTACTTAGTGGTGAGTCATTGCCCTATCTACTTCTTTGCCTATGTTTTGGAAAATACTTAGAGATCCAGAGGTGGTGAGTACTACAAAAGGGACCCTATCTTCTAAAGAGCATTAATGTGGTCGGCAAAGATAGCCCTAGGAACCAAGGCATCAATAAGACTCAATGTGAGTGGAAAACAGTCTCAAATCCAGTCCTATTGATGCCATGGTTTCTAGGCATCAATAAGACGTCTCTTTACTCCTTCTCCATCTCTTTTCTTTCCTTCACAACCTCCAGGCTAGCTGTAGCAGTTTCAAAACAATACAAGCAATTCCAGACCGAATCCCTGGTCTGTATCCTTGCTTGAATATCATCTCTAGGCACTTGGCCTTATGATTGTAATCTTCAAAAGTCCCAGGACTGAAAAATATGTCTCTTGGTTTGCCAACCTAAACCTAATGACTGAATGGCAGGGAACCGAGACTGAAATAGCACTTGGCTCTTGGATGACATCCTCCAGCCAAGAATGACTTTTATAATGTCAGGCTCAATCCTCTTAGTGCACAGGTAATAGCCAGCTCACCTTAGGGAGGGGAATGGTCTCTCTTTCCCTCTGTCTCTTTTTCTCTCTCTGTTTACCCTTTGTTAGACAGAAGATTTTCTCCCTCACCTTCCTAAAACCCAAAGGCTGCTAAAAGGAACTTCCTACAAATTGGTAGAGTTGGGCCCCAATGCAATCAATTGGCCATAAACCACCTTCCAGAGGGTTTCACAAACCACCTGGGCCCATCAGATAAGCACCAGCTCTTCTATGGAGTTAGGATGGAAGCCAGGAAAAGTCCTCTGAAACTCAACCAATGACGTACAAGGAGGCAACAGAATTATTTTATATATTCATATCAATAAATATCACTAAATATATACTGAAGGATTAGCTCAGCATTGACTTCCTTTAATATCCTAAGATGCTAATGTAAGCATTTTTTTTTAACTAGGCAAAAATCCAAGTATTTAGCCTGACACTACTTAGCCTGACACTTGGACATGACATGGATTTTGGCTGTAAAATCTGCCAGATGATTCCCTTTGAGACCCCTTGAGCTAAAATGCCTGTACCAAACACTGCCCCCTACTGGTCCAGAGTCTCATTGCATTAGGAAAAAGGCTCTGCTGACCAAACAGGACTAAGTAAACTTCTTCTTCCTCTTCCTATGATGACTAGTGAGAAATATTTTTGCCAGTTAGTGAAAGACTCTTGCTGAGGGAATTTAGATCATCTTTATCTTAAGTACATTTAGAGTAGAATGACTGTGGTTGATTACCCATCCAGCTTTGCCTTGAGAAATGCCAGCAACGCCCCAAAGGATACAGTTTTAAAAACTGTGTTCTAGGTTAACGTAATGAATATTATCCCAGTCTGGTACACAGAGTAACATATTTGTAACCAAACTAAGTCAATGCTAGTGGGAAACAGAATAGAGTCCATTATATTCCCCTGACTAACTCTTTTCAGAGACAAGAACTGCTCAGATAAAAAGTAGGATAGAAGCTAGCCTGCCAAGGATAGCCATTATACATACTTACATATTCTTTCATTAGGCAAAATAAAGAATTGCCTGATATTTCTTCAGAGTATACATTATGAACCCCTGGAGTCATTTAGGTCATATGGTCATGAACCATTTCTATCTTCTCAACCTCTTTTTCTGAAATGAGGGCACCTATGCTGGGTTGCTTATCTCAGATCTGGATGTAGCCACACACTCTAAAGTGTAAGAGCTCTCCTTCCTCACATGTAGCCCAAAATAGTCCCTCAGAGCCACGTCACCCTGGACACTTTATCACTTGACATGACCTCCTACTCTACAGATTGGAGAGATTTCAGACAGAGCTTGACTGGCTTCAAACAGAAATAGCATGACTTCAGAACTTACAGGATGAATTAAACAGACCGATTTTCTAGTTTTCAGAAACACAAACTGACTATAAGTGGGCCCTCAGCCAGACTACAGTCTTAGAAAATAAGGCGGCAATCCATCATTTATTAAATGCCATGTTTATGTGGCATTTTATTAAGCATTTTAAGTGTTATTTAGGCATTAATATTGCTCTCTCAAAATGTTACAATCAAAGCCATCTTAGCGTAAAAATTTATTCTGAAACGATTTGGTGAGCTCCCACTGTGTAACAGGTGCTATGCCATGTACTGGGAAAACAGAGACACCCTGTCACAGCCTCTGTCTTTGTAACCTTAGAGTTGGGAGATGGAGGCCGGGTGCAGTGACTCCCACCTGTAGTCCCAGCACTTTGGGAGTCCAAGGCGGGTGGATCACCTGAGATCGGAGTTCGAGACCAGCCTGACCAACATGGAGAAACCCCATCTCCACTAAAAAATACAAAGATTAGCCAGGTATATGTAGCACCTGTAATCCCAGCTACTTGGGAGGCTGAGGCAGGAGAATCTCTTGAACCTGGGAGGTGAAGGTTGCGGTGAGCTGAGATCACGACATTGCACTCCAGCCTGGGCAATGAGAGCGAAACCCTGTCTCAAAAAAAAAAAAAAAGAGTTGGGAGATGGAGTAGCATAGTATATAGATGATGCCAGTGCTACAGCATCACTTCCTGTCCTCTGGCTAAAGAAAGTTCACTGTCCAGCGCAGTACCTGACATATAGTTAAGTAGTCAATAGTTATGTAATAGATAAAAATCGGCAAAATGAAAAGCATGAATGAATGTTAAGATGATATAAGCAGAGGGTGCTATTGAAAATGCATAGGAGAAGAAACTAAACCAGTCTGAGGGGACTAACTGCAGAAAGTGTCATTTACACTGAGACAGAATCCAATGGGTATATTGTTACAAAGCAAAGACTGTGAATTAGACCTGGATTCAAATCCTAGCAGTGCTACCCATGAGCTGGGCCATTCTAAGTATTTCAAAGCTTATTTTCTGCATCTGTAAAACACTGATGATACCTTCAAAAGGCTGTTTTGAGGACTAAATGATATATTAGTTACCTGTGTCTGACACAGAGAAGACCGTCAATGATATGTATTAGAGGTGTCACAGAGAACAGACTTACAACATGAAAGCAATAAATATCTAAGTAGTAAGGTTAAGGGCAAATATTTTAAAGGACGAATAGCCATAATAAGCTTAAAATCATGATGGAAATAAAAGAGAGGTGCTACAACAGTTCTTTACCCCTAAGCCCAGACAAGAGTGGAGGGAGGCAGATGATTTATAGGAGTTTGCCAACCTCTTCCAATCCGTTCCAGAAGGTTTTTGTATTTAGCTTTCAGCTGCAGAACCGTGTGGCCCTGCCTGTCCCATTCATAGTATGGTAAATACTTTTCCGATAATCAGATCATCTTAGGGTATTGTGATTTAACTGTTCAGCATGGATGCTTGATACAGACTATATGTGTGTGTGCATGCGTATGTGTGTGTGTGTGTGTGTGTGTATGTGTGTGTTGATGTTTGGCATTTTCTCTGTAGGTTCTTGCCACAGTTAGCTTTCATTGTTTTTACTCTAAATATTTTCAAGCATACCAGATTCCTTTTGTCTGTTCTTCCTTCCACCCATGTACATCAGGCCCTTTCTTGCTACATTCACACAGTTAGGTCATTGAACACACACACACACCTGCTCTCTGCTGGCATCAACTCTTTTTAGGTGAGATTTTAGAACATGCCTTGAGATGCATTGGATTGCCAGATATATTACATGTAATGCAGGAGAGGAGAAGAGGAAGATGTTAACAGCTGACTTTTGGTTTGGGTTTTCAGTCCATGGTATGAGACAGGACATGGCAAAAAAAAAAAAAAGTGTCAAACAAGAGAATGAGAGGGGTCAAAGACAAGAGGTGGTGGTGGCCAGACCTGAAGGAAAGTACAAGGCATAAAAACATTTAAGTTTGAAAGGGATAAAATTTGGAAAAGGGAGAACTAGCAGTGTTTAAGATTCTGATGGGGGAGGGAAAGCCATTGATTGGGCCTTTGAAACCATGCCAGGAACCAAGAGCCAGTGGTAGTGGCAGAGGGGACGGCCAGGTAGGACAATTAAAACGGAAATCTGGCTCCTTACAACACAGCATGGAGCGGGGCTACAGAATTTGCTGCAGTGGGAGGTGGGGCCAGTCTGGCACAGTCTGTGGGTTTGAAAGGAGCTGGGCGGGTTGGAGAATGCCAGTCAGCCTTTGTAGTTCTGAGCTCAGAGAGGGGGTGACAAGTACTGGGCTTCAGGTCAGAAGCCTGGCTTGGGTGGCTTTTGGAGAAATTTTTCCTTTGCTCCCAAACTCTTAAAAGGTGCTTATCACACCACTGGCCTCCAATCACGCGTAAGCACGTGTCCCAAAGGCCGTCCTCCAGCAGCGATTTCGGCAGTGGTACCTGTTGGCTGGCTCATGGGGTCCTTTCCTTTTTCTATTCCCTGGAAGCCATCAACTGGACTGAATACAACATCTTTGCATCTTTTTCTTCACCCTCTTCACATGCTTGCATCTCCCAGATCCCTAAGGTTAATCCCCAGGACAGCCTTGCTTTGGAAGAAAAATGTGGTGAGCCTACTTGAAGATTTGGATTCCAAGAGGCCTCTGTCTGTCCTGCCTCAGCCAGAGCCAGACAATCAGCTCAAGGAGATGGGCATTTACAGAGGAAGCAGCAGTAAGTTTTTGTTGTTGTTATTGTTTGCTTTCAAGGCTTGGTTGTTCTCCAGAATTAGGTCCCTGAAAACATGGGGCTTTCTTTTCCTTTTTTTCCCCTTTTCCTTTCTTTTTGATTTTCCTTCTTTCTCAGCAAAAAATTAATAATACCCCTTCTCCTCCTGGGAGTGATTCATAAAAGCAATTAAATTGGAAAGTTGCTTCTTCATCGCTGCTCGTAACCTGGGTTAAAGATATCTGAGGTTGATCTGTGTGTGCCTATTCTCAACACTGTAATATTTTAAAATGTATGTGCATTTGTTATAATGATTTGTGCTGATGGTTCTTCTCCAGAATAAATGCTATGTAACTGGCAGATAGATTGTCATTATGCTGCATTTGTCCCAGGACTTGCATAGATATCTTCTTTGGGATGTTTTGTGCCTATTTGCTGCTCATGAGAGAGAAGGATAGAAAGACTTTGGAAGGAGGGTGTGGCCCAGTGGATTCAGCTTCCTCCCAGCCCATCACTGACTCCTTCTTCCTGCTCCTCCTTCTCCTCTCCACTTCCATCCCAGTTCCTCAGGTCCAACCGGAGCCAACTGTCAATGAAATGCCTTCTGCCTTTCTTTTCTATTAAAGCCTGAGTTAGACTCTGTCAGGTAGGAAACTACTCCCCATAATCAAACTCATTATGTTTGTGATCTCAGCATATTTGCAAACTTAGATGTAGACCAGACAATAGCATTTACCCTCTCTGTTTCTCCCATCCTGGGATTTTTAGCCAAGGTAATAATAACAATAATAATACTGCATTTAGAAGGCCTCTAGCATATTTCATCTTCTGAGAGTCTTACAGATGTTAACTAATTAATCTTCACACCACTCCATACAAGAGAGGTAAATATTATTAACCATGATAGAAGGTACATATGTATATGCTAAGGACAGCAAACTAGTTCACTTATTTATCATGGTTCACTTGATATAGTAACTGGTATTTTTAAAACACCCATCATAGATACAATAATTAGAGATGTGCTTTTGTTAACAAAGCCACTACCCACTTCCAGCGTACCCTTGGGTACCAAATAATTACCCACTTTGTGTGGTTATCTAGCTCACTAATTACCCACAGAAATTGGGGTCAGGTGTTAACTGCTTGAAATAAGTATCCTCCAAAGACATCGCTGAGTTGTATAGAGAAAATGATGTGTTCATAGCAAAACTTTCATAAGCTATATATTTGTATATCTTTGTAAGCAGAGTGAATACAGGCAAGGGCAAATTAGCTTATTATGTGAAAATCATGCTGAACTATTGTTGCAAATATAGAGAGGCTTAAAAGAGTCTCGGGAAATCTCATCCTCTGTTTACCTTTGCTTTTGAAGATGGGTGCAATGACATGATTCCCATAATCTGGCCTTCATATAGAAGTACACGAAGACAATTGATGGTTCTGGTTAGGAATGATTCATTTTGGTGTACAGGGAGGCACCCAGTGAGTCAAATTTTTTTTTTTTTTTACAGCTCCACCCATCATGATTATTCTAGCTTGTTTCTTTTTTCTCCATCAGTCTAGTGAAAACACCCTGTTAGCCAAATCTGAAAAAGATTCTAACCTAGTCACCAACTCCTGGCAGCCACCTCTTTCTCCTCCCCAATAATGACAAAAAAGAAAAAAAAAGTATTAAAAAAATCCAACACTCTCTTTTTGCCTTCAGCTGTTATGCTCTCCTTGCCTTTCTTCTCTACTTCTCTCCTCTCCCTCTTCCTCTCTCCGTATCTTCTTCTTATTTGTGCATTCTCTTCTCCTTTTTCTTGGCATCTAGGCATGCTTTTGCAGGTCTCACGGACAGAGACAAAGCACAATTATGTCTGAGTTGAGCACAAAGAAACTACCTTTTAAAAACATTGACTTGGAGGAAACCTATATCCTCAGATACCTTTCTCCCTTTCCTTGCTATTTACAGAATCTGACATTGTATTTAACACCACACTGCCTGTTGTCTGCATGATTCTAGCCGGGAAAACTGGGTTAGAATGGCAACATACCCACTGTGTATACAGATAGGTAGACACCCTAATTTTCAGCAGATCCATGCTTTCCATAGCAGAGTTTTAAAAATGAATGCCAACGGAAACGATAGGAGATGCTCCCCCAATCAACTTAGGTGTCTTTCTTTTTTCTTGTGCCTTTTTGTCATCTGAAATATTACTTGTCATTATTGGGGGACTTGAGGCTGATCAATGAAGTGTATATCTATCTGTCGGACATTTGAAGAGGAAAAACATGCTTCAGGAATAGGGAAAATGTCTGCAGTGAAAGCAAAGGGTTAGGATGAGCTTCAGTGACTGATGAATTCATTTTAAAATCCAAGGGCACATAGACGGTAAATTAGTGCATATTGCAAATACAGTCAACGAGCAAAACCCAGCCAGGGAAGGAAGGGAAATTTTAGCACTGTAGTCATCACATGCCTGAACAGAGTGTCTACATATCTTAAATGTAGATCTGAATCACTGCTCTTTGATCCTGCTAAATGCTGATTGCAAAGAAATGTTTGGGCATTGTTGACTTTCTGTCCATAAAGAAAAGCCACCAAGATTCGCAAAATCCATCACCTGCACTCATCCATGCACGTGTGCTTTAAATTCCCCTCGGATGTGAAACAATTAGGCAGAGAACTGCACTGTGGTCTCTCTTCTTCACTTCTTTCCCTGCCTGTTTTTCCGTTTTCAAAAATGTGATACCTGATCTCTGGGTCTAGCAGGCTGAGAAATTTTTTGTATTTGTATAATACAGTGTCTGGCCTTCCCCCTGACCTGCTGATGTATTTTTGGTCTCATTAGTAGTAAGGGAGATGCCTTAGTGCATCCAGCACTGCGAATCAGGGATGAGACACACTACAACAGAGAGAGGGAGCAAGCACAAGAGGATATTAGAAGAGAGGCTTGTCTCCAAGATATGGAAGGAAGTGAGAAATGACAGGGCTGCAAGCTTTGTATGTAGGAGCCTGGCAGGGCGGGGGAGCCGCAAGGAGAGCCAAGTGGATTCTCAGAAAAGGGGGGAAGCCATCTAAGAGCTAAAGGTGATTAGAGGGGGATATTGATTTCTTATTCTGCCAGAGATTTAAGCAGGCATGCGAGGAATCTGCACCATGGTTGGCAAAAGGAGACCCGTTGCCTCCTGTAACCAGACACTCGGGCTTTCCAGGAGCCCAGGGAGCAAGCCGAGAAGAAAGGGGGCAGTGTGGTCTAGGAAAATTCAACTTGTCGCTGATTTGTGCCTGATGCCTGCTGTCCGTCAGCAGCCTCCCTTACAATCTTTTTTTCTCTCTCTCCCTTTTTTTTCCCTTGCCTTCTCCTTCTTCACTGAAGCCTAGGGGAGCCAGTAAAGATTAAATGTGCTTCTCAAAGGCAGCCACTTCATGCTGCTATGTCGAAAGGGCCATTATTATTATTATATTTTAATAGTAAAAGAGAAAGGGAGAGAGATTGAGCCAGCAGCGAGTGAGAAGCTAGGTGTGATGATGACGGACTAGCTTTTCTGAGAGGAAAAGGAAAAGGGAAGGGAGAGAAAAAGGAGAGCCCCTGAGCTCAACGGAGGATTGTGCCTGAGAAGAACCTACAGAGGTGAGAAAAAAGTTGTCTTGAAGGTGGGGGTGGGGGTGGGGGTGCTAAACAGACCCCGTACAGAGGGAAAAGAGACATAATTTAGCTGTCTTGCTAGCATGATTCTATTTTTAAAGGAGGGGAGGGGGAGAGTCTGGAGCTCTAACTGTTTTTAGTTGCATATGGAAATATCTAAAAAATATTTAGCATTTTTACTAAGTGCGTTGAGGCCTCTCCAGTGTCTTCCTGGCTGTGGCTGCTTTGTCATTCTCTTTGACTAGCCAGCCATCTACCTTGCTCAGGCCTGGAATAAAAGAAGAAAAACTAAAAAAGAAAAAATGAAAAACAGAAAGAAAAAGGAGAAGAAAAATTTGGAAAAGGGTCATCTTCCCATCTGCCTCCCCTCCCTTTCCTTTCATTTTTGGAGGCAGCACAGAAAAGCCCCACTTCCAGTCTGATGAGGAAAGCGACCATCGATCAGATACAGAACCAGGGGCTGTCTGCGAAGATGGAGGGGAATTATGCTTCGGATTCCTCTGAAATATTGGCCAAAGGCTTCAAAGAATCCGCAGCGGGATGTGCGGGGGGAACGTCTCTCCCCAGCCCGCACCCAGCCCTTCCCACTTCGCGTCTACCAAATGACAGCCTGGTGCTCGCTCTTGGTGATTTGGCCTTGACTTCAGCCAAGCAGCTGATGCAGACGAAGGCTCCGTTTGCAGGACTGGCAAAGTGCACGCTAAAGAAAGAAGGAAGAAATTTTTCAAAAAAGCAGCTCTGGGGTGGTTTCTTACTCCCCCCTGACCCTTTAAAAAATTTATTTAAGTGAATATTTTCCAAATTTGATCAGTTCCAGCCCCTCCCTCCACTCCCACCCAACTGCCCTTTTTTCTCTCGTCAAAGCATAAGCTACAGAGTTACAGTCTCGAGATTTGGTGTATCGCTTCCTGCCCCCGCCTCCCCTCCCCGCCCCCGTTCTCCGTCCTCTATTGAAACACCTCGCCCAGCCTAGCGCACTGAGAGCTCACATTTCCCCCCCTTGCTCGGGATGGTGCCACGGGAGGCTGTGCGGGCCCCGCGCCGCTTCGAATGGGTGAGTTCAGAACGCAATTCGTATTTACACTTCCATAGCCTCCGAATCCTACTTCTAGGTCTTGTCCTTCTGAAAACCCGATTTCTATGATTTTTTTTTTTTTTTTTTTTTTTTTGCATGCGGCATGCTTGCCCTGGGGGAAAGAGATGCCTCCTATTTTCTCTTCAGTCATTCGTGCTAGTTGTAAATTACAGCTTTGAAGAGACGTTAAGTCCTTCTCGTAGACTATGGTTTAAAAAACTTGGGCATTTCTGGGTCTATTCATATTATTTTCCATTTTAGTCAACTATGTTGCCCAAAGCTTGAAAGAGTTTTTCTCTGATATACTCGTGATTGTATGTGTGTGTGCGTGAGTGTATATGCGATCCCAGAGACTGCGTATGCGTGTGTGTATTACGCTTAAATGGACTCTCAATTTTGCGAAGGAAGGGAGCTTGCACAGGAAATACCATGCCACCTGTTTGTTGCATTTTAGTAATGAACCTCGAACCGAAATTGCCTGTCATTCTTGTTTTGCTTTGTTTTATCTCAAGAAAGAAAAAAATTGTTGCGCTCCTCTCAGTCCCTGAGACCCTAACTTGTGATGTTTACCGTTTAAATCCACGGGTTAGGCTC
Source organism: Sapajus apella (assembly GCF_009761245.1). Classification (NCBI taxonomy): domain Eukaryota; kingdom Metazoa; phylum Chordata; class Mammalia; order Primates; family Cebidae; genus Sapajus; species Sapajus apella. Next base: position 13,169,627 of record NW_022436956.1, read on the forward strand.
TTGGGAGCTGCGAGCCGTGCTTTTGCATCCCGGAAATTTGGTGGAACTTTATTCTTTAAAGCAAAAACAAAAGAAAAGAAAGTTTGTCTGAAGTGATTGAGTATACCTCTGAGGTTTTCATTGTTAGATGGGATCAGGTGACCAGAGAGTGGCAGCTCCTGGATTTCTGTTAAAGTAGGTATATATTCTGCTTTAATAGCGTGTTGGCTGCTATGTATATGTATGTATGTTATTGATGCCTGAGGCTTGTGGAACTCGTCTGCATGGTCTATTCCTTGAGAGCAACACGCAGTAGTATACGAGCGTAACAAGAACAGCTCAGTACCTGGTGCTTGACCTCAGAACATCTCAGCTGAAGTCCCAGCATGCCCCATGCCTCCAACTTTCAAACTCCAGTTAATCTTAAAATTGTGCCCAATTAAAATGGGCATGTGAATATATTATATATTCAGTGTCCACACATGTGTATCATGGATGGCTAGACAGTGAACACACAGACGCAGATAAAGGCAAACTAACAGTTTGGACTAAAATATTAATAGGTTAAAATTCTCTTCTTGCTATTCCACACAAAGGATGGAATTTATGGTATTAATAACAATTAAGTTGTATGACTTTGCAAGACATTTTAAAAATAAAAGAAGGGATACCGCTCCTTGCTTGGCATCTTTTACAAAATGTTATACTTTATGGATATAAAGGTAATAAAGATTGGAAATAAATCTTCTAAATATGTAAAATGAAAGCAACAACAACAGCAAACACAATTATCGTATTCTTGGGGAGTAGCAAATGCTGTTTTTCATTTTAAAACTAAGAAAAATTTTATCAGTACTTAAATTCAATCCAGGAAAGCTTTTATAACAACCAAACCATACATTTAAAATTATCCTTTCTTAAGGTAATGGCTAGCATTACCTAGTTTGTAGTTTTCTTGAGCAGTAACTTTTTTTAACTGAGTAATTTCAGTGATTTAGGTCTGTCTCATAGTTGGTGAAGAGAAACAGTAACTTACCTTTCCTTTGTTGTGAAAAATTCTAGTATAAATTTTCATTTAAACAATTTTCATATTCTTGAGCCAACATTTCTCTTCTATGTTTGAAAAATACCTAAATCAACCCCAGTCCAAATGCTTTCTTCCTCTAAAGACTTTATATTGGTTGTAGCCTTGTTTTATACGTGTAGTTGAAGATTAGGGAAACTGTTCTTTGCCTGTTTTTTTTTTTTTTTCTTTTTAAGTGTTTATTGCAATTTTAAGTCCTTGGTGCCAAATTGCAATCAAGAAACCATTTTGTATCAGAAAATTGAATTGAGAATATGAACTATGCAACAATTGCGCCATGTCTTTTGTTGAAACCTCTTGTGTAGTAATATTTGAATATTACTTTCCAGGCTTTGATAGTACGAATGTGCTTCAAAGAAAATAGTTATTTGATTTTTAAGTCATCGTTAGTTTATATTCAATGGTTGAATGACTTCCCCCATCTTAGCTTATGTGTATGCATAGGTATTTGGAAATTACAGTAAGCCATCTATTTAAGTTACGGATCTATATTAACACATTATTCATATCAGATATTTGCAAAACATTTGGTACTTTTTGAAGTTAAAATATATTTGCAGTTAATTCTATGAAAATGTACACAGGGATCAATAAAAACATGCCAGGTATAATTCTTCTGTGATTTTCAATGATAACAGGGTAGTAATTTAATACAAGTGTTTTAGTTTGTATTTCAAGGCACGCTCAGGTTTGTACATGTTTTCAAGTGGATTGCTCATGTTCGGAGGTTGCTATCATACAACTGATCACCCAGGCATTTAAGAGTGCGTAACGACACGAGATTTTATATTTCAGCAGGCAACTGCTTCAGTGCAAGGGCAGGTTTCTCAACACCCCTTCTTCCTCACCGAGCCCATCAGTGAAGTTCAGTGAAATGAATAACATAATTGGTGGTTGGTTCAATCACTACCAGTCTAGACTAGCCCAGACGCATCAATTAGAGGGGGCTGTCTTTTAAAGGGAGAGTGCAACCGAAACAAGCAGGGCATTATTGATACTGATCTTTAAAAGTGCAAATCCAGCTTGGCAGATAAAAAAAAAAATAAGGCGGGGAATTGGGGTGGGGGTGCGTTGCGGGAAGAAAAGAGAAAGAAGTGAACTGGAGCTTTCGGACACAGAAGGACAGGAAGCTTGAGAGAAAAGGAGAGGATAATGAGTGAAATGCAATGCAGCACCTCCTTGGAACACACAGTTACAATTCAGTTCACAGGGCACACTGGTTCACCGTATTTTTAACTAGATTCTTTCCCCACCTCCTTTTTTAAAATTCCTTTTTTGCCTCTGTTTCCAAAGAAATGCCAGCTAAAAACCAAGGCAGTTGGAAATTTAACAGCTCTAGGAAGCTTTAGGGAGAATAAAGTCAAATAATATGAACCAGCCAAAAGCCCTTTTGCAACATTTTTCCCCAAAAGAAAAATACAGAAGATATTTATTTTCAAGTCTCTAATTCTACCTTTAAAAAAAATTGTGTACTAATGAACAGTATTCATTTTAAATCTAGCACCTGGGAATTAATATTATAGGCAAGACACCTTTAGGTAAAGAGCTCATAATTTTCCGTTGAATACAGTAAAATTGTAAAGAATGTAACAAAGGCTTTGGTAATTTTGTAGAGGGGCTTTTGATGAAAAAGGGCAGATGATTTAGAAAGTGTTAGGAACACATCAAGCCCCAGGGAAAGAAAATGTTTGATTGGTATTAATTAAAACACTGCTAATATATTCTAATAAAATCAAATTTAACATTCTACACTAATCCTCCTGGTATGTCAAAGGAAAAGAAAAGTATTATCTTATTTGCATCTCTGCAATCCAAATGCATTTGCTCATTCAGCAGAATTAATTTTTATCACCAGCCTGTTTAATCTCCTCACAGATTTAGTCAAACGTATTCTTTCAAGCTAAAAAGGATCAGGGTGGGGAATCCATGGAAGGTATTGGAAGGCTAGTGACTGTATTTAGTACTGGCTTTATATTTTACGATGTTCTTTCTCTTCATTCGCTATAATGGGGTGTGGAGGGAACCGGTGAGACCGCAGTGAGAATGATGAATGGTTCATTTTTCCTCTTTCTCTCCTTCTACCTGCCGGGCTATTTAAGAATTTCAGTTGCCAAATTATACAAATGGCATTTATTTACATGACTGGTGTTAGTCTGTTGATTAATGTTTAATGTTTTTCTAATTTCAGACTTTATTTTATTGAAAATTCCCAATGAAAAAGGCTAGTAAGCCAGAAAGCAATTGCCTTTTATCAGTTATTTCCAACTGTAGATCTTCTAAGAGAAAGTGGGGAAGTGAATGTAACAATTTTATTCTCTAAAAACTGACTTCTTTGTTCCATTTTCAAGTCAAAATTTCTCCAGAAAAATTTCATATTTTTATGAAACACCAAGTTTTATGTTCTTTATGGTTAAACTCTCACAACTGATAAAATTATCCCGAAATGACATCATAACCAAAATGCTTCTCCTCTCATTAGCCTACCATGACTATGATATCTTATGTAAATATGTGACTAACAAAAAAAATGAATGGGCCATAAATACTGAGGACCATATTTGTGTGTTTCCAAAGTGAGGGGTTCTGCGTACTATCAAGGAGATGTAAACTACTGACTACACTGTTGATGGTGCTGCCTTTTTGCTCCATTGCCTTTTCAAGTCTTCAACGTAAAAGAGCAATCGCAGTTCGGTTTCACATGTATTGTTCTATAATCCAGGCAATAAATGCTAATTAGTAATGCTCAAGGATCCGACCATTCAGAGTAATTATCATAATTTACTTCTTCCTTGTTAAAGACATTCCTTGCTGATTAGAAAAAAAAATTAAATCGTCGTTTTACCATTGCACTGCAGTGGAAATGCGCTAGAGAGATGTTCAAGGTATAGTAACACCATTGCGGTTGCATTCCAAGTCACTGACCTGTGCCTCTTAGCTTATTACAAATGGAATTGCAACTTAATTTCTAAGAAGAAATTCATGTAAATGCGTAAAGTTTGGCTTGTAGACCAGGAATATATGATTTTATTTTACCATCCTGAGGGCTCCACCTTCCTGGCCCACCCTCTTTCTAAAACCACTTACTGAACAGAACAAAGGAAACTGCTAACTATAGAGGCATCATTAAGTGTGAACTGCAACAGCATGATAAAGTGTGTGATATGACAACATATTTCATTGCACACAAGTGCGGATAATTAAATAATTCAATAGTAACCCTGACTAATTAGCAGAAAGATCTTTAAGGAGGAGTCAAGAAAATGGATCCGATCACCTTGAATAATGTGCTTCGTTCTCCAAGATCACAAATTTATTTTGGTTATTTGATGATTGATTAACTCATATAGAAAGATGAAGACAAAAGCCTATTTCTCAAAGCAGAGCTTTGATCTGGTGTCCTCTTTAGGACAAATTAATCATATGTTTTAGAAGTGCTGAATTTAACGTAGGGCTTTCTGTTTTCAGTCAAAGATGAAATCTGCCCTTCTGTTGAATATTTCTCTTTTGTTGATTGATCTAAGAAATTATCAACCCTTAGCTTTTTACATCGTTGCTTCAGAATATAGATGTAGCCTCGTCCACATTTTCTAATGAGTCTCTTGTTTAAGTTTGTTTCTCATTGCTTGAAGCAAATAAATATCATGGGCACAGAAGGAACAGAATAAATAACCGTGCTGAATATTATATATGGTGAAATCCTTCCCCCTTCCTTTATCAAGGTAATATTCCCCGTATTCATTGTTTATTGGTCCTTTAAGAGAGAGCTTTAGCTTTTACTTGAGGGTTGTAAGCACATTAGAGGAATAATTCCCTTTGGATACTGTACAGAAGGAGCCACCTGCAAAATGTTGATGCTGTTATTGAAGTCTCAAGTGGAATCAGCTTTCAAAAAATTAGATATTAGATACATCCGATATAATTTGTAATGTGTAATTATACTAATGTGCATATAGTTGTGTGTTGCTTCACATGTTGCCTACTTGAGTTTTTTTTTTTTCTTTTCTTGTGCATTTCTCATCATTTGAAATGGTTCCTGAGTAGAATGTTTTTAAAATAAGCTTATTTTTAAAAATTCTTTGTTGATTAATATAGGAATAAGAAGACTCTACGATCTGTGTTCTTATGCAAGAATAAATATGTATGACTTAGATATTGGAAATTAATTATCTTTAAAAGGGTTATCACTGTGGACACTTGCTTAATGTGTAGAATATTTGCTACTCTTGATTGATTTTGTCTTTTTCCTGACTTTAGACAACTTGAAATAATGGAGAATTTTAGGATAGTAAACGTTATTCATTTGTTTCAAGAAGAAATTCATTTCCTTTGTTGGAATAACAAAATCAAATGCCAGGGAAATGACCTTAGGCAGAGATAATAATTTTAATTTATCCAGGTTAATCAAAGCAATAACAATAATAAACAAGTTCTTTTATTGTTTTTTACTGTTTTGCATGGCACATGTTGAACACTGAAACTCTGCCTTAGGTTATTTATGCACTAACTTCAACTTCCCTTTTGACATCTTGACATGATGCCCAAGGTTTACTAATGGCCCCACTGGAGCGCCTCCTTCCAGGGAGCTGAACCCTGAAGATCTACCTATTAAGGAATAAGCCAGGCATAGCAATACTGAGTTGGTTGGTCAGCCTGGTAGTTGGCACTTAACATGTGCTCAGTAGGAGAAGAGGCTCTTGATGCAAATTTGGAGAATCGTTACCATCAGGTCACACAGAGACCCTGACCAAGGCAATATAAGGGTCTCAATTTATGCTTATGTGTTTGGCAGACAAAAATAAATCTAAGGGAGGCTTATATTGAAGTGATACAAGATATGACTCATTGCAATTGAGTAAGTATACAGCCCAAAGAAAGCTGATTTGTAAAACAGTTGGCTCATAGTAGACGCCTAGAATATGGTCATTCACATATTTATACTATCCATTTCTCAAAATTTGTTTTAATAATGGAGGCCCTATTACAAAAGATATTTTGCATAATGTATAGCTACATAATACCAAAGCAATACAAGGCTTACTTTTCACCTGCTCGTGTATTCAAGGACTTTCCATCCTTAGGTATCCAAATGAGCCACAAAAAATTGTGTGAAATGTTATTCCTTAATACGTAACATTTTAATTTATTTAAAAAATGAGTTTTACAAATGTGTATCAAAAGCTTAGCACCCCATCATCCCTGTCAGTGTTCACAAAATAATAAATTCTAAAATCTTTATGATGTATATTTAATTACACATCCAAGATCAGTTATTGCAAGCTTAATTAGAACAGAAAAATACCTATTAACATTTAACACTTAGTAAAACATATTATACCTGCCATCTAGAGAGCCAGCATCCTCAGTGTATCCAAAGTGGTTAACGCAAAAAGCAGTGATGTGTCATAGTGTACCCCTTTTGGTGTGCCTAACTTATTAGACACCTTCATTGTGTAAGCATGATAAAGGGGTTGATGATAAAGTCTTCAGTTAAATTAGCATCTACTTGCAAAGTATATTTTATTCCTAACAACTTTTGTAAAATCAAAAAGAGAAACATTAATAACAACTCTTCTCAAATACCCTTATCTTTAAAATGCTTGAGTTGGATTACTTGGGTTCTAAATTTTTCTACAGCTTTAAGAATTTTTGAAGCTATTCTAAAGTATGGAGGCATAGGAACAACTCCAGGACGCGTGAATCCAGAGCTCATTTGTTCCAACAGTTGCCCTTCAAAGTTATATTTGATTCCACCTCCACGTTCTGTATTTACTAACATATTTTGCATTGATGCTAAAACAGTAAAGACTGGAGTTCATCTTCAGGAAGGGGCAGTGACAGAAAAGAAGAACAGCTGAAGAATGAAAAAAACCACACAGTGGGAGAAGTAAATTCTTGATCTGAATTCTAAGCCCATTTATTTCAATTAACATTAACATAGAAGAAACCCTGACAAGCACCTGCCTTTCTATTTTAAGACTATATTCTTTAGTCCTGCCTTCCTTTAATTTCTTGCGGTATGGTTTGTTTTTTTCCATTGGATTAACTCCTTTGAGCTTCACATTTTTCCTTCCACTTGATTCATTTGAATCATCTTAATATTCCTCTCAGAAGCCTACAGTAGTTATATTAACACATCATACTTCCCAAATTAAATCTTAACATGTTCAAAGCCACCTGGAAATTGCCCTACCCCATTTTCTAAAACCACTCAGAATGTGTAATCTCTCCTTGTATTAAGTGAGCCTGCTTTCTCTGGCTTCCAAGTCATTGAATATGCTCGTACCCTGCTTTTTCTTTCTGCATAATCTGTCTCTCCACCTATTCTACACTTTGGAAATCTTCTTCTTTATTTTTCTTTTTCTCTCCATCCTTCTCTTCTTTTTTTGTTCTCTCTTCCCTCCTTCCTTTCCTCCCCCACTTTTTAAATCTTTCTTTTCTTTTTTTCTTCCTTTTCCTTTTTTCTCTTTCTTTCTCTTTCCTTCCTTCCTTCCTTCCTTCCTTTCTCTCTCTTTCTCTTTCTTTCTTTCCCCTCCCTCCCTACTTTCCTTCCTTCCTCTCTCTTTCTCTTTCTTTCTTTCTTTCCCCTCCCTCCCTCCCTCCCTTCCTTCCTCTCTTTCTTTTTCTTTTCTTTCTTTCCATATCATGTTCGGTAGCAGGCACTGGGAATACAAAGACAAATACAAGGAACTGACAATACCTAACAATTCTAGTGACTTCACTCAGCCCTGCATTGCTAAGCAGTTATGTACCCACAGCTCTCTTACTTTGCTTTTACTCCTGGGATTCATTGGAATGTGTCCTCAATGTCTTGTGTTCTTTTGTTTTTTCCCTATGTGTCCTATTTCAGTAAGTTCCCTGTTGGGTAAACCTGAAGCTTTTCTTACATAGCATTTTCTCCCAGAAAGAGCTTAGAGTGGTATCTCACACACACTCAGGCAATGTCATTGCTGACTGATTCTTTAGGGAGGGGAGCAATGTAAAACAACGGCACTTTTCTAGTGATGCAGCATTTCATCTGTAGTTAGACCTAGTACAGTCCCCAAAGTATCATTACATTTATTTATTTTTATTAAAGAGTCAATGTGATAACTTTCTGTGACATGTTCTGTTATTTTTTTAGTTGTGTTGATGTTCCTTTCAGCTGGTCCTATAGGCCCCCTCCTCAGGAATGTCTCCCCAGTACAAAGACAAAGACTGCAGAGACTGCTATATTGATGGACCCTCAAGCCAACTATGAAGTTGAAACAAAGAAAGCGATCACCTGAAGACACCTCCTCTGCTAAGCAGCACCCCCAAATTGTGCAGCTTCAGCCACTAGGACTCTCAGAACAAGAGGCAATCTTTTCAAGAAACAGAAAAACTCAATAATGACATCTAGATTTTCATGAGCCAAGAACCTTCCCTTCCTCATGTGTATTCCTCTGTTTGTACTTAAATTCATGTGACATTCATTTTTTTTCCTAATACGGATATGCTTATTAATGTACTTGTTTTAAAATCCCAAATTGCACAAATGTGTTAATATTTTAAGAAACAAAATTAATCCTACAAGGAGAATGATTTTTAGTCACCCAGAGGGTTGGATCTTAAGAGTGGCCTACAGAATAAAAAGAACTTTTAAAATAAAGTAGTCAGAGGCTATTCAAAGGGTAAAAATAATCATACTATCACATTGCTCCACTCGACACTAACCAATCAACTATTTTTTTTTTATCAAGAAAGGTAGATTCTATGAGATAAAATCACTGCTTCTAAAGAGCTTAAATCTAATTATAAAAAGTTATAGAAACTTTTGAAAAGATAAGTAATAGATAGGCTTGGTAGAGGATAAAATCAAAAACAAAACCAAGCAAAAGATGAGTTCAGGGGAGTTCGCCATAAAGTTGGCAAAACTGGCTTTTTTAGGGAAGAAAGTTCTAAAAGAGGAAAATATGAGATGAGCCTTGAATGATATCGAAGATTTAGATAAATGGAAAAGAAGGAGAAAATGGAGCTCTTCAGGTGAATGTAATTGGAGGAGAAAATGAACACACACATCTTGTCGACTTAACCCCAAACATTCAGCAGCTCTCTATATCAAATAAAGGGCTTGCACACTCACCTCCTGTCTCTCACCCCAGGTATTACCTAGAATTATTATCATATTTCCCTTCAATTAAAGTGGGTGATTGGTGACAGTATGGAGAACTATGATTTTTCCATTAACCTAATAATAATTGGTATTTATTGAGTTCTGTTAGGCATTTCACATATTAACTCACTGAAGCCTTATGACAACTGTGCAAAATAGGTATTATTCCCATTTTACAGGCAAGAAAACTGAGGTTTAAGTAACTTGCCAAAGTGCCATATACAGGGCTTACATTCAGGATTGCAACTGCAAAGCTCATGATCTAAAGTGCTAGGTTGCAATATTGTAATCAGTGTCACAATTATTATTCCTTCTTGTATTCCTTGATATTTTTTCATGGTAAACAAATAGCTATTTCATTTAACAGTCACCTCAAACTTTTCAGCCTTCTGGTTAAAATTGATCTAGAGTGATAGAATGTATTTTCATGATAGAAATGGGAAAAAAAATGGGGGAATAAAGTTCATCAGCATTTCAGACTTTTTTTTTTGCAAGACTTTGATGAGATTGTTCACTTTTATCTACATGAAATCCCAAATCCTTGAGAATAAAAAAGGGAGAGGTTTAAGTCACCTGTTGCAATGCCCTTTTAAATAGAAGAGATAAATCTATAGCCCATAAATTAGGAGTGACTTACAGAAGATTGCACTTTGGGGTGTGGGGTAAGGACCAGGAACCAGGCCCTCCATTTCACTGTCAGTAGCTCTTGCACTAGTATGCCCTTCCTGAATTCAATGTGCAGTGTGCACCTGAATTTTATCATTGGAAACAGCCTATCTAGGTAGCAACCAGATAGTGCCTAGTAGATTGTTTCTGTTCTATACTTCTTTGGTTTCCTACCTCAATGTTAAAAATAGTTAGCAGTGAATTCCAGAAGTTGCTAATGGTTCATCCCCCAAAGAATGCATAATGTCCAAAGTCTTATGTGTATAATGTCTTCAATGGTATTTTTAAGTTATTTCGAATTCTTAGTTCACATACATAAATCATACCTAACGAGCATCTTCTTAACCAACTTTATGCACAGTATATGTTTGTAAGTGCTTCTGCACGAATATTTATACATGACTGTTTCCATAGTACTTATATTTTTAAAAATATTCAGTCATTTCCTATTCTAATTTTCATGTATCCATGTAACTGACTCAAAAATACTTCAGCCATAAAAAGCTAGAACTGAGCAAATCTCATTCTTCTTTTCCATCCCTTTTGCATGTGGCTGGCATTTAGTAATGATTAATAATGTGGTCAGCTGAATAACAGAGGTTCAAGACACAATTCTGTCTCAAAGGAGTCAGGTAAGCTGGGTCCACTTACGGATAAACATCTAAATGTGTGGAAGTATCTGATATTTGACTATGGTAAATTTCCACTTAGCTAGCTCGCATTGTCAGGCTTAGATCTCCTCATGGCTCTGGCCGTCCTGTTTTCAACATGATAACTGTTGGCCACATCTCACACAGTTCTCATTAAGTGAGTTCATAAATAAACAGAGTTTTGTTTTTTTTTTTAAAGAGCAGCCAAGCACAAAGTGTGACTTTGTTGACATTTTATGTGACTTTGTCATGTGTTTCTAACCCCCAATAAAAGCAATGTTGCATCAACTGTGAACTTGTGTTGATTTATTGAAAAAGCATGCTCTTATAAGTTGTTTGTTTTCACTGGTGTATATCAAAGGTAGTTTCAGGATCCACAAGGAGCAAGTCATCTAATGTGAAAGGAAAATTTAAATGTAGAGACAACTTCTAAAGGATCCCACATTACCTTTAAATAAAAGGTACTGTCATCTACCAAGTCAGAAACCAAGGTCTGATCCTTGTCTCTTCCAGTTCCACCAGCAATGGTCAATTACTCACGTAATCTTCTGATTTTTTTTCTTCTTTCTGTTATTTAAATATGTCTACATCTCTCTCCATCTATGCTACTGCAGTAAAGAACAACCCTAATTTCTTTCCTGGACTTCCTTACCATGCCTTCAGTTTTCTTCACACTGCCAAGGGGCAGCCAGGGAATTCTCTCTAAACCACAAATGTGATTGTATTATTTCATGGCTTCAAACTCTTCACTGGCTTCCCATTGCCCCTGAGATACCATGATACCTAGTGTTCTTCATGTCCTCATCCTGGCTCCAACAGTCCTCTCTGGACTCATCAACTCTTCAGCCCCTCTGTGGTTCTAGGCTCCCGCCATACACCTGCCTTTTCTTAATGTTCCCTGTATCTTCTGGGCTTTCTCACACATTTCAGCTTCTGTCTAGTACTTTCTCCACTACACCTTCCAGACTCCATCACTCATCCTTCACATTCCATCCTAGAAGTTATTTTCTCTGGAAAGTTTTCACCCCAGCCTCTACCACCACTAAGACTAGCTTCCCTACCTAGGGGCTTTCATGTCATTCTGTGCTTACCTCTTGTTAGTACTTATCACCCAGGGTTGTGCTCATATTCAAATATGAGATTCTAGAGCTGCACCATTCAACAAGGTAGCCACTCACCATATGTGACGATTTCAATTTAAATTAATTAAGTAAAATTTAAAATTTAGTTCCTCAGTTGCATTGCTCACATCTCAAGTTCTCAGTAGCCACAAGCTACTGGTGGCCACTCTTGAACAGAACAGATACAGAACATGTCCATCACTGAGAAAGTTCCACTGGACAGTGCTGCTCTAGAACATAAATGCTATGTTTTGCTTGCTGTTGTATCCCCTGGACTTGCAGCCCTTTCTTAACTGGAGTTTGTCATGTGAACCACAGAGAACAAAAATATGATTTGAATGATATTTTCTCAATTCTGCCAAGAATGATGTATAAAAAATACAATGTTATATGCAAAGGAAGGAGCATTAGGGTTCAATTCCAGCAGAAAATCCTGATCAGGAAAGTCTACAATAGCCTAGCACAAAGTTTGGCATCAAAAGTACTTCATAAATGTCTGCTGAATAAATATTATGACTGGACACTTGAGACAGTTTATTTATTTTTACCTAAATGTGTAGAATCATGTAGGAAATATGTCTTTAGATTCCGAAGGGCCCCTTCTCTAGAGAATGTGGTAGGTGATTTTTTAAAAATTTCATCCCAAGGATAGGTGAATTGTATTGCAGCAAAAGATTATCTATTATTTCACTTTCCTTTGATGTTTACACAGACCAAAAAAAAAAAAAAAGAAAGAAAGAAAACTGAGCTCTTATTAAGTGAATGAATGAACATAAAAGTGATTCAAGTAGGTAGCTGATTTGATACACCCTATATCTTTTAGGAATTGGCCAAAGTTTACTAAAAATATTAACTATTTACTGAGCACCTGCTATGTGCTGGGCATTTTGTTCAATTTTGAGGATACAGGAAGGGACAAGATGGACACAATTCTCGCACTCACAGTATATATTAACATTAATATAATTATTTCAGTTCCTCGCTATATCCAAAAGCAGAAGTTTTAAACCTCGGCTGTACATTGTAACCACCTGGGGAGTTTTGAAAATACCTGAGTCTCTCAAAAGATTCTGATTTAATTTGTGTGAGTGTGGCCTGGGAATTGGAATTTTCTAAAGCTCTCCTGGAGACTGGAATGTGCAGCTAAAGCTGAGAACTATTGATTATGGGAACATAATCTTAGACTGAGCTCAGAAAATCCAGAGTTTTCAGTATTAAAAGTTCATAGCATATTAGAACTAAAACCATCTGTCTAACACATTTTTATTTATTCCTCAGAATATAAACTGATACTTAACAGTCACTGAGTTGTCCAGGTCAAATAGCCAGGTCATGACTGAGATAAGACCTGACCCCAGGTTTCTGATTTTAACAAAACACTCTTCCTTGTTACACTAAACTATCTCAGGGAAGTGGAAAATATAATTACCTTCAAGTGATGAGACAACCAATAGCCACTGTGGTCATAATTTTTAACAGCAAAATTGAATTTGGACCAAGTTGAATCCCATATACTCAAATAATTCTGCTAATCAAATGTGAAAATGCAACTCATTAAAAACTATATATATATATATATATGTATATATCCATAAACAGGATACAGAGGAGGCCCACTTCCCCAGGAATCATAAGCATATCAAATTCACAAATCAATATATATATATATATTAAACTCCACTAGAAGGATATTTTGCCTTTCAACTTGAATTAGTAGCAGAAATGGTAGTGGGAAGACAAAATTTTAAAAAGTGCATTGTGCTCCCACATTTTCTGTCCCCACCCAACTTATACGACATTCTATTCCATTTCATATTTCACAGTACAGATAAATTGACAGTCTGTCCCCATGAAAAAAGTTGACATTAAAAAATAACCACTATAAAAAATAGTTACTTCTCGCAGTTACCACCATGCACCACTTTTAGATTCTACTCATAGATCAAGAGAATCCCGGAACTCTGTCATCAAATCTACTCTACTCTATCCATATAAAATCACATAGTGAAAATGTGCCATTCCATATTTTAAAGGCATCAGAAGAAAACTAACGTCCACATACTTCCTTCAAAATGCATTTCAGTGTTTGAGATTCTACACAGTTGGGAAATTCTTATTTCTATTCCAAATCCCTCACGCTGTAGTTTAATCCCATTTTCTCTTGTTCCCTGTGGAGAGAGAGAACAGCCAGCCTCCATTCTTTTAAACTCAATCCCTTCATGTCCTTAAAGACAACTACTTCCCAGCCTTCTCTTCTCTGGAATAAATAAGAACAGTTCCCATCAGGAAAAGTTTCTCCTGGATTGTGCATATTCACGGCCATATCACATGTATTCATGCTCATCACATAATGCTCATAACTAAAACAAGCCAAGGCCAAGAGCAAAAACAAGCAAATGTATCATTGTTTTCATGAATGAAGTTACAGAACCAATAATAGACACTGAATAAATTGCTGAAAATGATGATCTTCCAATGATTATGTACCAAAATTATCATAATTTCTTTTAAACGTGTTGGCAATGTGTTGTTTTTGGAGAGGTGAATTAAAAATTAAATGATTAGGTTTCAATTTCCTTTATGCAAGTTCTCCCCATGCACTGCAATGGAATATTCCATTCAGCATTCCACAGCGGGAGCCACCATTGCTTTGACAAAAATAGATACAGTATTGGAACATTCAGTCAATGGAGTAATCCAATTGTCTGAACATTCTTTTCTGCTTTGTCATTTACATTTTAATAAATCCCAGAATATGTCAAGCTGTATCCAGTCGTACCAAGTGTAGCTAACCACATGCAGTTACCAGATGCAATGAGGGAATCATAACATGCAACTCCTACAATGAATCAACATTTGGTTTATGTGTATTTTTAGGCTCCTACATTTGAAATAGGAATACTCTTAAAAATGAAAAATAGATATTTTGAAAAATATGTTAGTATATTCAGCTTTCACAAAGGAAGCTGTGGGCCAAGTGTGCTCTATTTAATTGATCCAGGAATTCTGGCATCTGCTGACCTCAAGGACAACACTATATATAGATAACAACAATGTGGAATGTTACATTATTATCTTATGTCTATTTCTCTGCCAGTTTACTGTCTCTCCATTTAGAAGAGTCAGATAATCATATTTTAAAGACATGTGACATTTGACATTCCATGATGTCAAGACTTCAGGTAAACCAGTCCTAAAATATGTGTGTGTGTGTATGTATGTGTGTGTAGTTATTATGCATATATGCATAACTTAGTCCATGCATATAACAGCCACCAAGTTTTTCAAGACTTTGAGAAATTTCTTATCCTGGCTTATAAGAGCCCAGTGAATTTTTGCAATGGGTTTAGAGCTGTAATGATGATGGAATGAGCCTCAGCATGTTGGGGATCCCTAAGCAGCAGGTACATGCTTAGAGAGGAGGGTTGTCCAAAGATGACACTATTAAGACTACTCTCTTTTAGTAAAAATCACATGAGACATTGGCTCTGGTTATATCCTTTGTATGTAATTATCTAAGTCACTTAAGTTAACCCATCAGATAAGTCCCATTTTAGGTTTCTCCTCTCAACCTTCTAATTATTACCCTTTAAGATAATGACTGCCAAAAATCCCAGGTTATTTCCTGACATCAGGTAAATCTGATTAGCGTTAAACTTGTGATATACTCAAGGACTAAAAGGAACCATGAAAAAAAATTTTATTTTTTTGCTGGTGCTTAGAGCACTTTAAATGCTTGCAGCAGGGATTGTGAGTAGTGCACCACGATTATTACAATATCCAGAGTTAGGTATTATGTTGAGGAGACTATATCATAGTTTACCAGTAGTGGGAGGCAGAAAATTAAAAGTCCAGTAGCATTGTAATGCACAAGTGATGTTGGCAGAATTTCTTGATTCCCAGAGTTTTCTCTTACTCTGCTCATGGTGTGATAGCTTGTAGGTTCAGCGGAAAAGTAGGAACAAGCCAATGGCAGAATAATTGCAGCACCTTGAAGGCCTCTAGGAAAGGACTTCTGCAACTTCCCCATGCACTTAGAGTACCATCAACACTTGCTCTCATAAACTACTATAGTAACTGGGGAATATGGCTCATTCAACGAACTTGAATTAATAAACTAAGCAATCAACATTAGGGAGAATTTGGGGAGGAACGTTAGCCAGTGCATGTCAAGAGACACGTTCAAAGTTCATTTTCATGAATCAAAGGTCCTATGTTCTAGATCCATTGATAATTATTTCCTTTACAATTTCTGTAGTAGAGTTAGCTCTTTGGTAAGAAGAGAAACATAGTAGTTAGCTTGTTCTTACTTTACAAAGATTTTGAAAGTAAATATGGTATAGTGTTTGAGAAGGTCTTTAGATTACATACCCCTGGCTTTTAAATACCCAGGTTAACAGAGATGAGCAGCGTGCAGATGTTATAGAAAATGAGTATGGTTTTCAGAATATGCTTTAGATCCTTTCTTCCGTCAAATTCCCTTTTTAATTCCAGGTTCATAGACTTTCACTGATGCAGAAGTCACAAAGGCCATCTAGTACAATTCCCATCTTTTGCTTGAATTTTCTATGTTAGCTTATCATGGACCACATTCCTGATCAGCAGTTCCATCTTTGGACAACTCAGATCATTTGAATACTTTTTCTTTTTATTGAATCACAAGGGCCTCTTTCATTGTTCCTTTTTTACCCTTAGGAGATATAGTGTAAGTCTAATCTCTCTTCTATATGTCAGTCATACAGATATTTAAAAGAAGAAATCATGTTCCTTCCAGAGTCATTTTTCTCTGGGCTGCACACACTTAGTACTTTCAGGCATTCCTCCCATGCCATTATTTCACATACTTTTGTCATTCTTGTGAGTCTCCACACTCCAATTGGTTTGTTTGCCTTGTTAAATGTACTGCCCTGAATTGAATGTGTTTTTCTAGATGTGGACTGACAAAGGGGAAGAAATGTGTGATGATCACCTTTAAAACTTTTTCCCTAAGTACTGGATTTCTGGAAATAAAACTCATATTAATCTTTTTAGCAACCATCTAGCAGCATTGATTTATCTTATCTTACTATCTATTAAAACACTTAAGTCTTTTCTATACATGCTACTGTCAAACACTATTTCCCTCATCCTAAAATTCAGCTCATCATTCCATCTCCCAATATCTTTTTATCCTAAGTAAGATATCTGATAAATTAGATTTTTTTTCAGAATCATTTTATTCAAATGTTTGACTCATACTTACCCAAAAGAGGTCAAAAGAAGCTTAGTGAAGTCACATACTGAAGTTAGGATTCTAAATGTCATTCCCCAAAACTAACAGTCTAATAACTTCCAAAGAAAGAAGTGAAGTTAGTCTGGCATGGTTGGTTTTGTTTGTTTGTTTTAGCATATTTACATGCTTTGTTTTGTTTTAATAACTACTGATGCTAGGAAGAAGCTATCTAGATAAATGATGGATATCCAGGGAAATTTGTTCCCGGATCAACGTTTTGCTTTAGGTAATTAAAAACGGCAACATTCTGTATGTGAATAATTGAGATTATCATAGTGCATGCACTGATGTTTAAATAACTGGATTTTTCTTTTTCCTGCTATCTTATTGGGTTGATAAATATCCTTCCTTGAAAGAGGAGATTTAGGGTAAACAGACTAGGAAATCTTTTGCCTATAGTATGTATGGATATTAAGATGTCTATATATCTTCAAAACTTACCTATCCCACAAAGTAAAAGCAGATGTGGTTTAAAAATATATATTTTTGGTTTCTCACTGTAGTAACAATCCTCTATATAAGGTGGGTATGATCTGGCATCTATTCAAGGGGGTTATCTACCAAAGCGGCTAAAGAAACTAATAGGAATTTCAATTAGAATTCATGAAATGAGTTGAAATTCATGAAAAAGCAGTTCCACAATCTGGCTCCAGAAGACAGAATCTTCAGCAAGGCTCCAACGTACTATGCTGTTGGATGGTGGTGTGTATTTGATCATTGAAAGCACCCTTTCATTCCTGCCCTCACTCCTGTGCTGAGAGTTGGCGATTCTTTCTCTGTACTCCATTTGCTTTAGCCCTCCCCTCTTCCCTTTTTCTCCTTTCCTTTTCTCATTGGTATTTCATCTTTCTTTTTTTCACTGATTTTCTGAGAAGTCATGGTTCTTTCCACTAATTATGGATTATTGTCATTTTTTTTTGAGACAGAGTCTCGCCCTGTTACCCAGGCTGGAGTGCAATAGTACAATTTCTGCTCACTGCAACCTCTCCCTCCTGGGTTCAAGTGATTCTTCTGCCTCAGCCTCCTGAATAGCTGAGATTACAGGCATGTACCACCATGCCCGGCTAATTTTTTGTATCTTTAGTAGAGACAGGGTTTCACCATTTTGACCAGACTGGTCTCGAACACCTGACCTTGTGATCTGCTCTCCTCGGCCTCCTGAAGTGCTGAGACTACAGGTGTGAGCCACCACTCCTGGCCAATTATGGATTATTTAAGAGCCATTACTATTTGAATTTGGTGTACATATTTGGCTTTACTTCTGATGCTACTATTGTTCCCTTAAGACTTCATTTGCTTAAACCAATGTTAAAATTACATCTACAGCTTCATGTAGGAAGTCATATGGATTCTGTTATCTCCTTGAAGAAAAGGAAAAAGGAAAGAAAGGAGCCCTTTCTAGACGGTTTCTATGCTTTTCCCCTGAGTTACTTGCATACTTTCCTCTTTTGCTATCTGGTTTCTTTGACGGGGGAAAAGATTTAATACTAAAAGGCTGTCCCAACCGTTCTTCTCTATTTCAGTGAGTAGCGCTACTCACTTTCACCATTCTCCTCAAGGCCACCCCTCCTATTCACTAAGTGGTTCTTCAACTAGGCTGTGTATTAGAATCGCCCTGGAGAACTGGTAAATCACAGATTGCTAGATCTCCTCCAGAATTACTGATCCTGTAGGTATGGGATAGAGGTCTGGGATTTGCATTTCTGACAAGTTTCCAGGGGTTGCTGCTGTTGTGGGTCCTGGGACGACACTTTGAGAGTCATTGCTCTAATTCTAAACCAGGACTTCATCCTTCCTCAACCATTTCTTCCATAGGATAAATAATCCTGGTTCTTTTAACTTTTTTTTTTTTTAAATACGATCTATTTCCAGAACTCTTAACATCAGGGTAGCTTTCTTTCAACTGTTTCCAAATCTATCCTTAGCTGGATGGCCAGAACTAGATACAGGACTGTAGGTAATTCTGATGTAATAAAAATACAAACTCCTTATATTTTAATGATATAATTCTCCCAAAGAGTTAGAGCAACACTTTTTAAAATCTATTATTTAGTTTGTCTACCTACTATTCATCTGAAGTTATCTCATTTTGGTAAAGGAAATATTTGGGGTAGCAATATTGAGCAGGTAGCATGAAAACCTTCAGGACAACACTTGAACTCTGCTTTCCTGATTCCTAGTTCACAAGGCTAAATTTTTGGAGAATTTTGTAAATTTTAAAATCCAAAGTCCAGTTTAGTTCATTGAAACAAGGTAAACTGCTTCGACCTAATAATACACTGTTTAAAAGTAAAATTCGCTTGATTTTGAGTCCAAATTGTTGTCGGCTGTGCCTGATTTAAAGAACTCTCTTCAAATACAATGAAAAACTCAAAGTCTTTTACTTAGACCTTTATTTTATCTTATTTTAATTAATTAATTTATTATTTTATTTTACCGAGACAGAGTCTCATTCTGTCACCCAGGTTGGAGTGTAATGGCGCGATCTTGGCTCACTGCAGCCTCTGCCCCCAGGATTCAAGCAATTCTCCTGCCTCAGCCTGCCAAGTAGCTGGAATTACAGGCATGAGTCGCCACACGTGGCTAATTTTTGTATTTTTAGTAGAGATGAAATTTCACCATGTTGGCCAGGCTGGTCTCGAATTTCTAACCTCAAGTGATCCCCCTACCTCGGCCACCCAAAGTGCTGGGATTATAGGTGTGAGCCACCATGCCTGGCCTCTAGACTTTATTTTTATGACCACAGGTAGTGTCTTTACACTGTGATCCTACCTTTGGCTTTCAGTTTGCTAAGCATATTAATGTGGGTGCAGTGTGTCCCAACATTTTATCTCTTGTAGTAAAATAGCCTTCTGCCTCTATAAGTTGATTATGACATTGTTACATTCTTTCCAATCTTGCTATTCTCCAGATAATTAGGGATTTCTACATTTATCATTTACTTGATCTTATGTACATATTTCCACTTACAAAAATGAGAAATAGAGCTTAGAGGGAAAGCAGCTTCTCCACCTACCAATTTTATTATTTACATGATCTCAAAGTCCTTTAGCTCCCTAAGCCCCATGGTCCCCTTTCTGCTTTTCTTACATCCTGTCTTGTCTTCCTGTCATGACAAAAAAAAATGAAGAGTTTGACAGCTGATAAGGCCATAAAGCTGGATTAGATAGGTTTTTAAGGGTCCTATTGTTTGCCCCTAAACCATTATTGCAAAAGTGAAAGGCTCTAACTGTTCCACTGACACACAAATTGCCATCAGCAAGGTATTAGAAGGAATCTCATTTATTACCACCAAGGAAATAAATAACACCAATGGACTGAGTGTCTTTCATCCAAATTAGACTAACCAAATCAATTCAAATCATTAGAATACATTATATCCAATTAAATATAAATCTGCCTTGTAAATAGCCACTTACCTGCTTGCCCAGAGCAATGTAATGCTTTATGCTAAACTAACAGTTTAAAAAATTATAGAATTGACTGGCAAACTATTTTAATGAGTTGTTACAAATTTTTTTACTTAATTCATTCAATAAACATTAATTTAGGACCTACTATGCCCTGGGAATACAAAGATGAATAATACATAATCCTTGTTGTCAAAGCGCTCACCTCAT
Source organism: Sapajus apella (assembly GCF_009761245.1). NCBI lineage: Eukaryota > Metazoa > Chordata > Mammalia > Primates > Cebidae > Sapajus > Sapajus apella. The sequence continues at coordinate 13,190,150 of NW_022436956.1, forward strand.
TAGGGGAAACAGACATGTAAAGAAAGGCTGATCCTTAGTAACGTTTAGTCTCTGGAAAATTAATGGTGTGAATTTCTGCCTGATTCAAGTCTGGGGAGGGAGCGGTAGGAAGATGAAGATAGTAGAGGAAATATCTAGAGGAAAGTAAAAGATGAAAATTTGAGAGAGACTGCATAAAGGATTGTGTCCAATGCCTTCCAGTGGACATGTAAATACAGGTTTAAGTTAAGTTGAATATAATGAAGAAGATAGGCCTGTGTAGGAGTGGTGAACATTGTATTCCAAAGTCAAAGAGAAACGGCTTTCTGATTCTCAAAAAGGTTGAGTTACCTATGATCCCATTCCATCGATTCTTAAGGATTATTATACCAAATACACTAAAAACATATTTGCAGGGGACTCACTAGCAATGGGGGAAACATTCACATTCTTTGACTTATGCTTCTATCCCCTAGATAGTCCATTTAGTTAAGTAATAATATGTTCTTTCCTTTATATATCAAGCTTTAACTCATCCACATTTAGGTGAAGACATATGTTAAAGACACACAGGGAGCCACCCACACTTTCCTTAAATAATGGCCCTGTTCTCTTTAAACAATGGCATTTGGTGGGTGGCCAGCTGGACTTAGGCTGGACTATCTGAGATCATGGTACACAGTGAGGACCAAGTGTCTTGAGTAGAAATTAACTGATCTATATAAGGATTGAATTTACAACATCTTGAACGCAAAGCCCAAGCCAGCTGATTATAGAATCAAACTACGTAAGAAGATTATCTTCTTCATTTTAGGTTTTCAGTATCTTCTTTGCAAAGGCACATTCCCCTCCGAATCTCTTAATTGAGATTAAATGAGGAGTTTGAGAACCCTCCCTCTTCGCGCCCGCATGGTGGGACACTGGAGCCTTTTTTAGACCTTTAAGAGAAAAGAGGTTCTACAGTGAGGTATCAAGTTCATTGACTGTACAACCAGGTAGACTCCAGAAATGAAATAAACTTAAAATCGATGCTGAGAAAAATTTTAGAAGTAGCTTTTGAATCCTAAAAGAAAGTCATATAAAAAATAAGTTACCTTCTTCCTGAGTCATTTAGTTTTAGCTTTTTGATTTGTTTCCATTTTCAGCCCTACTCACCATCCTGCATTGTCCAAGATGTTTTGCAATAATTATAGCTTATTATTAGCCAATAATCATGAATTCATCTTTTTACCTGATTCTTCAGTTTATATGTTCTGCTCTAGAGAATTTTTAAAATTTTGCTATCAGGTTCTGCATATCGACACTTCTTGCGTGTGTGTGCCAGCTTTCAATCAGAGCATTGCTGAGTTCTCATTGGCCAATTTGCTTATGGTCTGAATGCCAGTCAGTAATGCCCATTCACAAACGCATGGGATGAGGCAATCATGCTTGCAGCGAGGAAGCCTCTCATGCGATTTACTTTGTATGTAGTTTATAATCACTTTTTCTTGCATCTGGCTAAATGTCTGACCATGTGAAGTCTCATGAATACTAAAGAGCAAGTGCCCCAAATATGTGCACATTTTTATTGTATAATTGATGCAAGTGACTGCTCTGTAAATAAGATGTTTGCACATACAGTGACTTTGTGTTGGGCCAGGGGCTATTTACTGGGAGCCAACAGATGCTCTTTATACAGTGGAGGCCCTGGTTGAGCCTCACTTGTGAAGTTGGACAGAATTTTCTCCAGCATTCTCCCATGTGGTAGTGCTCTGCCTAACCCTTAGCTCTGTCCTGTGTCTCCTTCCCTTTAGGGCCTTGAGCTCAGCTCTCTATACCTGCTGGAGAGTCCCTGATAGAGTAACGTTTCTCTGATGTATTATTGAATAAGCTGGAGTCCTCCCATGGGTATTAGGGTTTTAATGAAGAACCTAGAAGACTGACAAGACTAAACTGCTCAGAGAAGAATTCTCCAATGATTATTTTCTTTTTCTTTTTGGACACCATGGCAGACTTACAGGAGTGAAGGGAGGAACCCAGGCTAAATCACTTTTACTCGTATTTCTCAACACAACTTGGGAACACTATTAAGCAGACAAAGCGTATCCGTTGTTCCCTCATTCTACTTCCTACTTTCCTGCAGTAACCCGGACACTCTGTAACCTTCTGTTTCCTTCACTTGCCTTCAAGTCCAAATCCACTGAAGTGCCCAGAAACACATTCTTGCCCCTGTGTCTCCATCATTGTTCTGCCAGGAGAGCTAGAGACATTCATTCCACCCACACAGGAGGACCAGAAAATATGCTGCTTTTGAGGATTGTACATGAGGTCCCTTAGAGCCCAAGAATACCAATCTGTATCCTAAAAGGTTCACGTGGCAATAACATCATTAATACAGTGTCTCAGAGTTATGGATGCACCTTCTCCTTTTGCTTTTTCAATGCTCACGATTTTAATCGCTGGAATGGAGCTTAGAGGTCATCTATACAACTCCACCTGCCTTCTTCTTCTCCAGTGCAACCTTCAGCCATCCTATTCGTTTTCCTAAGTTCAACTTTACCTATGTTTACAAACAGATATCCAGCCCCAGCAAAAGATGCAGAGGCTAATCCCAATCCATGGCATTTCATTCCATCTAACCTTTACCTCAATGGAAGACCAAGTTAGAATTTCCTTAACCAGTTTACAATTTCCTTATAGCCAAAATTCTTTTCTTAAATTCTAAGTGCAGTTTAACTGCAAACAAAGATATATTTCTCGGTTAAAGGTTTATGGGTTTTATTTAAGCTACTCAGGACTGATGTTGGTGGTATACTCACTATTTTCTCCATCTTGCCTTGTGTTTATTTCTCTACTTCTTCAGGTTTATTATTTATTCATTGAGCTATTTCCTCCCCTCCCCCTGGCCTTATCTCTGTCCTCCTTTATCATGTTCTTCTCCGGACCATCCTTCTTGTCTGCCTACTTTGTTTTCCACACACACTGAATATTATTAGCACAGATGCTAGACCACTTCCCACTTTCACAATCCCAGAAACATCTGATTGCAGGGTAAAATGCCTTTAATGGCCATTCTATTCAGTCACCTGCAGTCAAGTCACTGCTCTGCCCATAAGCAACTGCTATCATCATTTCAAATCTGAATAGAAATATCGACTCCTCAAGAAAGCCTTCTTTGACCTCCCCCAATTAGATCCTGTCCCTTTGTTTGTGTTCTCATAACTTGCTGTTATGTTTTTCTTTATACCATTCATGGTTTGTAATTATATATTTCAACAATGATTTGATAAATGCATGCTCCTCCCGTAGGAGTTTTCTCCAAAGAGGGGAACTGTGTATGGTTTACTCACCACTGCATCTCCATCTCTGAGTTCAAGCCTGGCTTGTAATAAGAAAAAATGAAGATAATTTCTTCTTATTATTATTACTAATACTAACATCTATGATTAGCCTTGTTTTTAATTAAAAAACCACATCTGATGATAGGTGAGGGAGTTATAGATTTGCTCTTTCCTTTACTCACTAATTCATTCATATGTTCCATACAGCCATCAAACAATAACAAAAAATTTATATATTTCATGATTGCTGTTTAAACCTCTTTTCAAGCAAACAAGGGTGAAACAGCTAAAAACTCTACCCGTTGAAGAAACTTGTAATTGTTTAGAGGGTAACAGGCAGACACAGAAACATACATGATTCTAATACAAAATAGAAACTGTTCAGTACCCAAGAGAGCTAGAAAGCACATAGAGCTTGGAGGACTGGAGAAAGATTTACAGAGGCGGCAGCCTTTAGCTGAGACTTGATGGGCTTGGGAACCTTGGACAGGTGGAGGTGGGAAGAAACAGTGCTCTAGATGGAAACAAGAGGGAGATCAAAAGCTTGTATCTGTGTCTGTAGAATGCCACGTGCACGTATACAAAACAGTCAATATCTTAGTGATCTCAAAAGGGAGATGGTGCAGAAACTGAAGACTGAAAGCAGGTCCTGGAAAAAATTGAATGTTGGTGACAAGAACTTAGATTTTTATTCTTAGGCCAGGGTGGGTTCATTGGAGGCCTTTGAGAATGATGACCTCAACTGAATTGTGAGTTTGGAAAAGTAATTTAGCACCACTGTATCTCAGGGTTAAACTGGCTATTGTCCTAATGTCAAAGACTCCCATCTCTGATGTTTGATTCCCTATTCCTTAGTGTCCAAGGGCAGGGACTCTAACCTCTGCTGCTCTGGCCTGAAATCATCTACTAAGTGTCCCTGATACTCATTACCTGCAGTTTAAAACTCTGCTTATCATTTGCATGTTCTCAAGTGACACACTTGATCTTGGTCTCTTTAAATAAAAAGACAACTCTTAGCACATCTTTCAAGCCAGGTCTTCTTCCTTCTATTTTCAGATGAGGAAACTGAGGCTTATAATTGGCAGAACTGATATTCAAACCCAATCTTCTGATCCCAGGTCTAGCACTCTTTTCTGTCATAAATTGACAATCTCTGTTAGCTGTAATAAAAGTTAAAAAAATGAATGAGTATACGTCGACACACAACAATTAAAATTTTTTGACTCCTTTCTATATGCAGATCCTGATCTAAGTTTTTTATGTGTATTGAATCACTTAATGATCACAAAAATTTTGTGAGATAGGTACTATTGTTATCCCCTTTTCCAGGTGAGGAAATTGTGACATGAGCATTTAAGTAATGTACCAGTCATACTATTAAGTAGAAGAAACTGGACAGAAACCCTGGCATTTGACTTTTGCATATGTGCTTTACTGCTGTGCAACTGCCTCCTAAGTTTAGGGATACACATATGTGAATGCACCTATTCATTTTCCCATATGCAGTAGGTGCTTAATAAATGTGCCTGAATGTTAGTTCTAGCTTGGATTTCAACTGATGTTGTATGCATCCCACTTGTCCTGTGCCTCAGACCCATTTTGCTATCTGTGATTTGTTCTCCAGATGCTCCAACATAGGTGGTCATCCCTCAATTAATGGATCTACTGCTGTGCATTTATGTTCACCCCCTGCAACCCCAGGGGTCTACATTCACTTTCCATCATGGTCTTTCCAGTCAAGTTCAAGCCTTCCCTGTTCTAGTTAGTTACAGATGACATTTGCTCTTCTATGCTTGCATAAGACATGGTGACATGTCACATACATACTTTTGGGGTGACATACACACTTTCTGGGGGATGAGCCTTTTATAAACCTAAAACTCCTCTTCCAGCATTATATGAGATTCCAAAGACTATCAGGGAAGATCTTTTGGAATGGCAAGCAACTCACTAAAAATTCACCAAAGCAGATTAAATTTTTAAAAGCAAAACTAAGAGCGGTTGTATATCTATCTACTATGTTATGTGCCAGGCACTAAGCATTTTCAAATATTATGTGTCTTATTTAGAAATTACAACAATTATGTGAAGAATCATCATCTTATTTTACAGAGAAGAAATCAGGCTCAGAGAAATAAAGGCGCTCATGGTCACGACTAGGGAGTTGTGGAATGACAGTACAAATATAGGTGTGTCTGACTTCAAAGTTCAGTCATTTGATTGACAAATATTCATTAAGTGCCTACCATGGGCCAAATACTCTGTTAGGTCCTGGGGATGTGTCAAGTAAGCAAGCTAGGCATGGCTCCCTCTATAAAGAGCTCACAATCCAGCAAGAACAGATAACTACATAAATGGTGATATCAAGTGTGATAAATGCCTGAGATGGAAGAAATGCAACTAACATGTTCCTTCTTTGTATTCCAAAGGTAATAAACAATGTAAGCTTTATTTTTTTTAGAAATGTACGTCACATTTAATAAAGCAATTATTCCCTTCCCTCCAATCTTCAATCTTCATATTCTCACTCTACTAAGGGAGTTTATTAGAACAACTGAGGGTCTTAGCAGTATGTAAAACACTGTGATATCTACTATTAGAAAATTTAAAAATATAGATGCCGTGTTAGGCCTTCAGAAGTTTAGATAGTGGTAATTTACAAGATATGTGCTAGAAAAGTTTAGGGAAACTTGTAAGAGGGCCCATTTTGGTAACTCAGCTCCTTTTGCAGAAATGGTTGGGAAAACCTGGCTAGCATGGGATAGTACTTTGGCAATGGCAGTGGCAGGCTGTGCGCTCTGAGAGGAGCTTGTGCCCCGGTCTTGTTTACAATTTGTCTGAGGCTCCTTTAGCTCAGCCCAGCCAGATGGACTCTTCCTCTCAAATATCAGACCTGATCTCTTCAAATAAAACAGTACAAAGCACATTAAAAGCTTTGATCCAACTGTTCACTTTGCATTTGTGTGTGTTGGGGAAATGGGGACAAAGGAAGGATTTATGAGGCCTTGCCGTGGGTGGCCAGCGCAGACACTGGGCACGTTAGAGGGAAGACGGGAGTGCTTGCTCTGTGCCGAGGCTCTCTGGACCCGCGGCAGCCCTGGCCTGCTCAGACGCCCCTGTGTGCCCACCACCTTCCCGGAATTTGCTCTGTTGGCCTCTTTCACATTTCGGTCTTCTGGTCATAAAGAGAAAGTTCCTGCAATAGGAGCCCTGGCTTAGCTGGTCAATCTTTTTCTCTGCCTCAGGGCAGGATGGAATCAGACACCTTTCTTTAGGATTTTCCTGGAAAAGAAGTTTGTCAACATCTCTTGATGACACCATCTTCCATTTCCATGAGCACATTGTACCTTTGAATCAGTTCTTATAGAGTAACTTATTTGATTCATATCATTCTGAAACAGGTGGTTATGTATGCATTCTCTCTCCCTCTCTCTCTCTCTCTCTCTCTCTCTCTCTCACACACACACACACACACACACACACACACACACACATGCTACACAGACATTTCTACTACACATATTAGAAAACTGAGTGTTTTGATTCCAGGAAGAAGAAATAAAAAGTGACTCCTGTTATATACCAGACACTTTCAACAGATGATCTCATCCTCTCATTCCCACGAAGTAGGTAAGATTTGCTGCTTTAAGGATGAAAACTACAGACGCTCAGAGAGTTTAAGAACTCTCTGGTTTGTTTATAACAGACACCCATGATCATATTACCTATTATGATATCTATGATTACCAAAAGGATGGAGCTAAGATTCAAAGTCAAGTATGTTGATCCCGAGTCCTGTTTGGTTTGCTCTTCTGTGCTCGTCAGCCTGCAGTTGCAAAGCTACACCCCTCACGGGACTTCCATCCTCTAACTTCTAGCTCAGTGTTCTTTGCCTCTGCCAAACCTGCGGTGTGAAGAGCCTGCAGCTCTCGGAAAAATACGCCTTTATGTCTGTTTTCTTTTATTTGTCTTCAGGAGAGACAGAGAACATCTCACAGGAAAGCTTCAATACAAGTTTTGGGATCAGTAAATGAAAGGAAATTATATGGGCAGAACATACAATATGTTGAATGAGGATTCAGGAACCTTCTTATGCTTAGGAGTGGGGATATAGCAGAAAATTGCAGCCTTCTTTTAGTTGAACAGAAAAGCAACTCTGATTACTTAGTAAATATAGTGGGTGAAGTCTATAGAATCCATGAGTGTTAATGTAATATTGTCCTCTTATTTCTCAGCTCCAAGTCACCTTGCCTTCCTCACCCAACCCAACCAACCCTGCCTCCAGATAAAACTGTTGTACATTAAGCACTTGGTCCCTGGATAGTTCAGGGATGGGCGCTAGAGAGAAAAGGAATTTAGAAATTCCAATACAAACACAATACATAAAGCTTCATAAATTTCAGTGATTAATGAATTTAAATGCCCCTTTAAAAAAATTCTTCCTAGATCTCAAAAACAAATGAAGCATTTTAAAAAATAAAGATAAAACATGTTTGCTTCATGTTTATCAAATAGTATTTAAAAATAGCTTGTCAGTGTGTGTGAGAGAGAAAGAGAGAGGGAAAGACTAGGTACTGTAATTTTAATTGCTTGTAATCTAACTTGCCTTTTTGTTCCTTTTTTCTTCCTTTCTTTCTTTTCTTTTTTTGTATCAGTTAATCTGTTGGTTACATTTTCAGCTTTTCTTTGCTTCTGGTTTCATTTTCAGATGAAAAAATGCTAGGCACACAGTGCTGCTGTCTGGTTGCCATGGCGACCACAGCCTATTATCCTGCCTTGTCATTCATCAAGAAAGAATTACACTTGACAGAGGCAGAGGAAAATGCCTGCAGTTTGCAGCATAGGAGGAAAAAAAGCTTTTCTTGTCTTCTATGTATGTAAAAGGTCTTTAATGCCCGTTTAGTTACGTTTTATTTAGCATTATTTATTACTTGTAAGGACAATAACTGATACCTGTAAAAATACATCCCCTCCCTCCTAAACTATTTAACTTGCAATTTGTTCATTTGCCTTGCTTCCCCATTTCAGACCTATACCTAGTGTCGTGCTCCCACCCACCACTACAAACACCGCTTCCACTCCAGCAATAGAAACAGCCAAATGATTACATTCTCCACGGAGAATGACCACTGCAAAGGTAGCTAAGCAAGCCAGTTTTCCTTTCAAAAACGTTTTTTTCTAATCAATAGTTCTGTTGTCCTGCAATTCTTAAAACTAATGAGTGCCATACATAATCAATGAATAATTGAATACATTAATAACTTTTGATTAAATTATTTCTTCAAGTGTGCAATGCCTATGAAGCATAGCTTCAGCAAACTGATGCAAAACTACAGAGATCTTTCCGTGAGATAATTGAATATAAAATCATGATTGCTTTTTACAAATTTGAATTCATCCCAAATCCATTGTTCTTCAAAGGCAGGAAAAGGTAATTACGTATTATTCGACTATTCTTCATCATGGTCATTTGGATTAACCCAAATTATTTCCAAAAATAAATGGTATAATAACTTTGTATGTTTAAACACCTAGGCTTTTGTTTTTTAATTTTTTTTAAAGTCTGATATTTTTTCCACTTCATTATTCAACTTCTACAATGTCTTATCCAGTGGGCGATTTTAAACAACTTTGCTCTGTGGGTTTCTTTGCTTTGCTCCCCTTGAATTGTTTGATTTCCTTGGTAAGATGGAGAATGCGTTGTAAAATAGGCAGCATTTTAAGTTGAGATCCTCTGAGAGTGGTTTTTAAAATATCTCTGTTTGATCTTTTGTCTTAGTGATCAGAGAAAAGATGGACAAGAACACTTCACCTTGAGTTGTTAGAATTCCATTGTTTAGCATAACTGATATTTGTTGCAATTAAGCCATGCTACATTGAATGTAAATGGGTAACTACAATGAGGACCAATGGACTTCTGAAGTTCAAGTTCTATTCTGTCTGAAGACAATTTCCCTACCAGAGGTCACACTTTAGCACACACATGCAGACACAGAAGTCATGGTCCTGCATTGTAAGTGAAACAGCGTTGGACAATTATCTGGTCAGTTTGGGTTTTGAAATGGTTCAGATTCTAACCTTCCCACCACTTCCTTAATTATCTCAACAATTCTGGCAAGAGGTGGTTTGGGGGTGGAAAGGGATAATTCTAAAAGAATTAAATAATTATAGCTGCCAGGAAATCTGTCCTGGGTTTTATATATTCCTGCATAATAATACAAAATCTCTTGATTTTTACTGTATCTAAGTTCTTTAATGCATGCCTCACAGCATTCTTTATACACCCTTGCTATGTAAACATGTTGAAACCATGGAATGTTTTTCTTTAATCTTGACATTTGGGAGAGCAAAAGGAAACAACAAAAGGAGAAAAGACGTGTTGAGTTTAGAATTGTGGCTATTTCTTATTGGTTCTAAACTTTTACTTTAACATTGCAGCAACACCACTGTTCATTTCCTGTTAAACTTCAAGCCTACCTTTTGATTTTCAAATGTCCCTTAGGCTAATGTTTTCACTGAAGAATGAAATGAACAGGCAGAAACAATTAAGCCAGCAGATACAGTGAAAACGAACACCACATCGCACTTTCACAGAAATGGAAGTGTATGAAGGAATTCTGCTTGGAATTTGATCCCACAGCAGCAAAGCTTTTGCTTCTTGTCATTTTTCTTCTGCCTACCCCCAGTGCACACCACTTCCCCTGTATGGGGAAAAAAGATCTAGGCACACAAAGGAACTCCTAAATACTCACAGGCGTGGGAAATATTTTCTCTGCTTGTTACTAGTACAGGATAATCTCCAAGGAAGAAAATCCAGCTAGATATTCTACACTGCAAATGTCTCCCAAAGCCTGTTAAATGTTCACATATGTCTTTATGAAATTTGTAATATAGATTGTTTGTATAGTCCTGATTAAGAGCATGAACATCATTAAAAAGGATAAAGTCAGTTTAAGGACAGAAAATTATAAAGTCAACTAAAACTGTTACCTGCAAGAAAAGTATGGACTTTTTAAAAAAACTTAATAGTCGGTGGCTCTTTAAAGAAAAAGATGCATAAACAGCCAAAAGTGAGTTGTTAAGAGGCTTCTAAATTCTATCAGGAATTAACAAGGAAATAATTAACTCTACCCCAAACAAATCAGCCATCACATGTTTATAGCATTTTGGTCCCTCTATGAAAGCTCTATCTTCTTTTTTAGTTGCACTCTAAGAGATTTTACATTGCAAGAGCTTGGCACGCCTTCCTTTTTGACTGACCGTATTATTCCGGAAGACTGGAATAGATGCAATTATTATTATCAGATACAAGGCCTGTAGCATAGATTCAAGATGAGCTCTGCCTGAATTCAAACTTTATTTCTAAAGACAGTATGCATTTGGAGTTGCCTTGTGAAACTGCCAGAATACAGAAAACACAAAGTTTAAACCTTTTGGATGCCCTCTGTAAGGTAAAGCAACACCTCAGCAGTGGATCAGGAAGATGAACGGCATCTGTAAGATTATACTGAGCAGAAGGCATGGTTTTGGTTTTTTATTGAATCCATCCCTTGGTATTTTCCCAGTAAAACACCTCTCGTAAACCAGGGTCTTTGTATTTTTGTTGTTGTTGTTATGGGATTTTTTTTTAAATACCAGTTTAATAGTTTTACTCTACAATAGGAGAGATGTGAAGACAGCTGCTAGTAAACATAAAACCAGCCATATAATGGCATTACAATAGATTTTTTATTTGAAATTCCAGGATGGGGTAAATTTGTTACCCCAGCAAATAGCTGATTACCTGGAAATTGACTTTATATAATAGGGAACATTTCCCTGAAAAAGAAGGCAATTTATATTGGTTAAAACACCAAACAACCAACACACTTCCTCTTTTTTGTTATTTATTCAAAAACAAAACAAACAAGAACATACCTATGTAGTGTCTAGACATCAGAACGCTCTAGTAAACTCCTCTTCCAGGTGTTATAATACCAGCCGTGAAGCAATAAAAAGGCACAAATGAATTTTCAACAGTACATGGAAGATGTAAGTGGAATAGGATGTTTTATCTGTCTTATCTGCAGTTATCTACCACTGGCATCACTGAACTAAGCAAATTAAGATCATTTGGTCATCTTGTTTGCTTTTGCAACACAAAAAGGTAAACCTAAAATATTTATAGATGTATTTACATGTTAGCCAACACAGTTCATTCTTCAGATTATAGTGCTGTATTTGTTAAATGTCTAAATGACCTTACAAGGAAAAAAAATAGGTAGTGGTAGCAGCAGGGAAGGTGTAATTAAACATATGAAAAACTTCACTGGGACGGATAGCAGTAAACTTTGAAACTAGTCACCACTACAATTTGCAATTCTCTTTTGTTAGAGGCCCATTGTAGCCTCCTGAAAGGGGCTCCCAGAATCTGTGAATGTGACCTTAATTGGAAAAATGTCTTTGTAGATACAGTTAAGCTAGTGATCTCGAGAGGCTATCATCCTGGATAAGGGTGGACCGTAAGTCCAAAAGCAAGATTCCTTGAAAGAGAAAAGAAAGTGGGAAGGCACACAGAAACACACAGTTAAGGAGGCCATATAAAGATGGAGGCAGAGACAGGAGTGACGAGCCTGCAAGCCAAGGAATGCCAAAGGCTGCCAGCAGCCATGAGAAGCTGAGAGACACGGAGAACAAATCCTCTGCCAGAGACTCCAGGAGGAACCAACCCTGTCAATACCTTGATTTCGGACTTCTGGACTCCAGAAACGTGAGAGAATATATTTCTGTTGTTTTAAGCCATGCAGTTTGTAGTAATTGGTTACAATAGCCCTGGGAAGCTAATATGGGGTCATTCAGCAATTAAGAAAAAAAGGAGACCTATTAGCACATGGAGTCCAAGGGAGGAAGGAATGACTGAGCTGTTTGTAGGTCAGTGTGCAGTAGGACATCATGAGCAACCAGAACTCAGGTCTAATTTCTGCCAGAACTCTGCCTCCGTGTTAGTCTGTTTTCATACTGCTAATAAAGACATACCTGAGACTAGCTAATTTATAAGGAGGTTTAATTGACTCACAGGTCTGCAGGGCGTGGTGGAGTTGGGGGCCTCTGGAAACTCACAGTCATGATGAAAGTGGAAGCAAACACATTCTTCTTCATGTCGTGGCAGAGAAGTGCTGAGCTAAAGGGGGAAAAGCCCCTTATAAAACCATCAGATATCGTGGGAGCCCACTCATTATCACGAGAACAGCATGAGGGTAACCACTCCCATGATTCAATTACCTCCCACCAGGTCCCTACCAAGACACGTGGAGATTATGAGAACTACAATTCAAAATAAGATTTGGGTGGGGACACAGCCAAACCATATCACCCTCTTTCCTCTTTGCTTTACTGTCTGTCATTGAAAACTAGCATTCTTCACTTGGCAGGCAACATTGCTGCTAACATCTTTTGAGTTTTCTATTGTATGGCTTCAATCATCTCAGATGTACTAATTCCCTTTGATATTCCCAAATTTTTTGAAAGAATCTTACTTTCCTAATTTGGGTCATGTCTCCCTCTGAATTAACCAACAGAGGCTAAGCTGCCAAGATCTTATAAAATATGACAATTCCTAAGGAAACCATTTGAATGGGTGAAGATGCTGGGCACCCAGATGTCCATCACCTGATATCTTTTCTTTCTATGATCTTTCTATGATACGATAGCCATTTTTCTTAAAGACAACAGTGTGGCATTTGCAAAGACATTTGTTCTGTGGACAAGATGTGCAAGTGAATCTGAGCTCTGCCATTTACTGGAAGTGTGACATTAGCAAGTCACTTGGCTTTTCTGAGCTTTCTTGTGAAAAATGAGGATAGATTCATTGTTTGATAAACACTCGACACCTAGAAGGATCTCAATAATGTTTGTTAATAATGGTCATAGAAGTATAGAACTTAAATAGACCTTAAAGACAGACAAGGTTAATCACTTTATTTTCACAGATGAGATTTCAGAATTTAAGTTGGTGAGAAAACCAGGGCAAGAATTTAGGTTACTTAACTACCAGATTAGTGTTCCTTTGTTATTTTGTATGATCTGTCCCCATCCCCGTGGATACGAAACAAGGTCTCATCTGAAAGGTGTTATTCAACTAAGGAAAAGCAGCTTTCTTAGAACAGACACTGATATTTGGCTTTAGATTAGATACTAACACAGGGAGAGAGGTGCCAAAAAAGAAAGACCAAAGAGTTGTGCTGGGAGTTAGGATGTGAAGGACCCAGTCAAGCGCCTGCAAAACCTTGTCTACTTTTGAGCCTATAAAAAGTAATTATTTTGAGAAAGCATTCAAACAAATAAGCCTTGGTGGGATCAGACCCCTCTAATTATTAAGCCATCTTGTTTACATCCCTCTATCCTGTGTTTATTTTCATTTGGCCATCCCTTATTATATAATAGAAACAGTTTGAAAGAACCCATTTTTCTCAGTTTGATGATGAGAAAATCAAGAGAAAGGTATTTTCTTCTTTGGGCCAAGCTTTGTTTCAAGTAAGAACAATTACCAGTATGTCTGGTGACTGTAGTTCTGCCCATTTTTATGCTTATAAAAGCTTGATGCTGAATGCCTATGTTTTAAAGTTTTTATAAGATCAAATTTGCTTTCAGATAACCTTCCTTCCACCTCCCAAAAACTCACAAGCTGCAACATTTCTGATGTCCACTTCCACACAAGCCAACTTCAGGCCTTTTTCAAGGTAAAGTGCCGTATTTACTGTAGCATTTATGAACTTCCTAATTGCCTAACATGTGTAAAACTGCACTAGTGTTTTTATTAGGCTCCTACCTATTTTTATGTGTCACTCATGAAGTGTTTGAATGTTTTTCCCAGTCTCATTTTTTTGCTAAACCTTATGATGTGACTTTTATTGCATGATTTTACGTGGCAATGGTGATTTTTAGGAATGCTTATTTCATATTATGGCAGAATTGACTGTATCTTGCTGGAATATGGGTTATATAAGCAAATAGCCAAATATAATCATACTATAACTTCAAAATTTTGTACATTTTGCAACAAGTAAATGTATAACTCAATAATTAAATCAATATTAACAATTTCTTTCTGCTTAAGGTTTATGTCTTATCAGTACATTGACCAATGATTTCTTATGTATTTCGTTTTACTCCTTGGTGAGTACCAAACTATTCACAGTTCCCTGGATGCACCAAGTTCTCTTATGGCTCTTGGAACTCAATATTACTTTTGTTTATTAAATTCTCACTTCCTATCTTTGCCAGATTAATTTATACTAATCATTTAGACTTTGGTTAAGATATCACTTCTTTCAAGAAGTCTTCCAGGCCATTACTTCCTCCTCAGTTTGGTTAAATGCCTCTTGTACATGCTTTCACAGCATTTTGTGCTTAGCTTTCCCATAATTTTTGTCACATTTTGAAGGAATTATTTGTTATTGCTTTCAGATCTCAATTTTCAAGTTAAGAGCTATGCATTTTAATCCCAGATCTCCCTAGGTCAGTGCCAGGCATGAAATAGATGCATATTATAATATTATCTGAAAATTACCTAAATAAATTAATGAATGTACTATTTTGTGAACTAGTTTATTAGTTTCCTATTGCTAATAAACAAATGAACAGAAGTTTACTGGATTAAAACAACAGAAATTTCTTATCTTACAGTTCTGGAGGTCAGAATTCTGACATGGATCTCACCGGGCTAAAATCAAGCTGTTGGCATGGAAACTCTATTTCCTTCTGGAAACTCTAGTGAGAAATTCATTTTCTTGCCCTTTTCAGCTTCTAGAGGCCACACCTCGTTCAGAATTAATAGACCAGGTAAGTGTAGATCTATTTTCTACTCTCAATTCTTGTGAGGTGGAAGAGGTACGGTATCTGAAATGAGACAGAAAGAGTAGCACCAGAAGAGGTTGAGTTTGACTCATAATCCACAGGTAGATGCGGGTGAACTGAGCAGCTGGTAGATATTTGAGGTGTATTCGTGTGTTCCATTAATCTGTTTGTTCATCTTTACACCAGTATCATACTTTTCCAATTACTATACTTGTTTTTGTTTTTATGGTATTGTAGATGGTATGTTTATAGTTTCATTTTTCAAGTTTTGATTGCTAATACATAGAAAAGCAACTGACTTTTGTATGTAGACATTGTATTCTGTGATAACACTAAATCAACTTATTAGGAATTTTTTTAAAAGACTACTTAGAATTTTCTATATATCATGTCAGCAGTAATTCAAAAGAGTTTTGCTCTTTTCTTTTCGGTTCTTATGCATTTTATTTATTTATATTGTCTTATTACACTGGCTGGACACCTCCAGTACAAGAATGAATAAGAGTACTAAGAATGGACATCCTTGCTTTGTTTCCTATCTAAGGGAAACATTCAGTGTTTTATAATTAAATATAATATTATTTCTATTTTTTAAAAAATAAGTGACCTTTATCAGATGGAGAAAATTTTATTTTATATCTAATTTTCTGGTAGTTATTATTATTATTACTGCTATTATTATAGTTGGGCATTGAATTTAGTCAAATGCTCTTTCTTCAACTAACGAGATAATCAAGTGATTTTTTTCTTTATTTTATTCTGCCAATGTGTTTAATAACATTGATTTTATTTTGAGTGTTAAAACAACTTTGCATTTCTGGTATAACCCGACTAGGTCATGATGTACTAGCCTTTTTATGTCTTGCTGGATTTGGGGTGATCATATTTTTGTTTTTGTGTTAATTAAATGTATTAATCTGTAATTTTCTCTTTTTTGTAACATGTAAATGGCTTGGTGTCAAGGTAACACTAACCTCATAAAATGAATTGGGAAGCGTTCCCTTCTTTTATATTTTTGGAAGAGTTTAAATACATTTATATTATTTCTTTCTTAATTGTTTGACAGGCTTTACCAGTGCCATCTAAGTTTGGAGTTTTCTTGTGGAAAGATTTTAAAATTATCAATCAATTTGTTAATAGATATAAGGCTATTCTGATTTTTTATTTCTTCTTGTGTTAACTTTAGTAATTTGTGTGCTTCAAGAAACTTGTTCTTTTAATGTAAATTGCCAAATTTTTACTCAGAAAGTTGTTAGTAGTATTCACTTGTTGTGTTACTGGTTTGAATAATCTATAGTAATATTGTCTCTTTCATTTGTAATGTTGATAATTTATATTTTCTCTTTTTTCTTGATGAGTATAGCCAGGAGGTATCAATTTTATTATCTTTTTAAAGAAACAATTTTTGGTTTTATTTTTTTCAATTATTTTGTCAATTTTCTATTTAATAAATATCTGCTCTTATTCTTATTATTTCTTCATTCTTACTTTGGGTTGATTTGTTCTGATTTTTCTGGTTCCTTATGGCAGAATCTTAGATCACTGTTTTTAAATCATTCTTATTTTCTAATGGAAATATTTAAAACCATTTTTCTATTTTTGCTTTAACTTCATCTTACAAATTTTGATATGTCATATTTTTATTTTCATTTAGTTCAAAATATTTTCTAATTTCCTTTTAATTTTGTATTCAATCTATGTCTTAATAAGCATTTTAATTAATTCCAAATATTGAAAGGTTTTTCAAATGCCTTTTTCAATTGATTCTTAATTTAATCTGGTTGTGGACAGAGAACATTCTCTAAATGATTTAAATCATTTTAAATGTATTGAGATTTGTCTTATGGCCTAGCATAAGGTTTCTCTTGGTGAATGTTTTATAAACACTTGAAAAGAACGTGGGTTTTCTGATTGTTGGGAAGAGCGTTTTATAAACATACTTAGATTGTGTTTATTGATAGGATGATTCAAACATTCTATATGATTATTAATTTTATGTATAGTTATTCTGTCAGCTGAGATAAGTGTGTTGAAATCTCCAACTATAATGTCGAATTTGTCTATTTCTCTTTTTTGTTCTATTTATTTATGCTTCACAATTGTTGATGCTCTGTTATTATATCATGTCCTGTTATAATCACTGTGGCTTCTTTATAATTTGACACTTCTATCATTACGAAATACCCCTCTTTATCTCTGGTAAAACTGATTTTCTGGAAGTCTGCTTTGCCTAATATAATTATAGCCACTCCATCATTCTTAGGATTAGTGTTTTCATAGTATACCTTTCTCCAGTCATTTTCATTTCTAAGCTAAATGTGTCTTTACATTATATATGAGTCTCTTGTAAACAGCACATATTAGGTGATGCTTTTTAATAAGGTCTCACAGTTTCACCTTTTCATAAAATATTTGGTTCATTTATATTAAGTGTATTTATTAAAATAGTTAGCCTTACGGCTTCCATATTGCTATTTGTTTTACATTTTTCCCATATGTATTTTGTTTTTTTCCCTCTTTTCTGACTAATTTTAGATTATTTTTTACCATTCCACTTTTCAACTCCTATTGGTTTATTATACATACCTCACTATGTTTGTTTTTTAATGGTTGTTATAGGACTTACCATATAGATCTTTTATTTATCATAGTCTACCTTGCATTAATGTTAGCTCACTGTGTGTAAAACACAAGGAAATTAAAGGTTTCCCCTCCTGGATTTTTTGTTTTCTATTTTTGTCACACATTTAACTTCCACATGTTTAAAGAAACCCCACAATTTATTGATACTATTTTTTCTTTAAACAATCTTTAAAAAAATATTTAAAAAAAAACCTTTAAAAATTCTTAAACAATCTTTAAAAAAATTAAAAAATAAAAACATATATATTTACTTCTATAGTGGCCATTCCTAGTGCTTTTCATTCCTTTATGAACTGAATTTCCATCTGAAATAATTTTCCTTCAACCTTTAAAACTTCCTTTGGCATTTCTTGTAATGCAGGCCAGCTAGTGACAAATTCTTAGCTTTTTATTAATTGTTTTGGTCACAAAATAATGTATCATGAAGACTCAGGCACTGAATATGTCAAATTTTTCTAGCCAATATTCAAAGAAAGCTATATAAGCTCCAATCATATGTTATTTTACTGAGAAAAGTAAATGAAGAAAGCAGAAAAAATCAGTTTTATCTTCTCTTCATTTTGGAGGAGTAGTTTTCACTGGATATTGATTGTTGACAGTTTCCTTCTAGCACTTAAAAATTGTCCTATTGTCTCTTTGCCTGCATTGTTTTTAATGAGATGTCAGTAGTTTTTCTTATGATTGTTTTGCTGTGTCTAATGTGTCCACTTTCTGTCTTCTTTTAATATTTTTCTTATTATCATTGACTGTCAGCTAATGAGTGATGATATGCTTTGAGTTATTTTCTATAGATTTAGCATCATTAAAATTTATTAAGCTTTTTGGATCTCTGAGTGTATAGTTTTTATCAAATTTAGAAAATGCTCAACCACCATTGCTTCAAAAGTATTTCTGCTCTCCTTCTTCTGTCTCTCCCTCTAGTATGCCAATTCTATGCATGTAGTTAGATATTGTCACATGTCACTGAGGCTCAGTTAGTTTTTCTGTCCACTTTATTCTCTGCTTCAGTTTGGATCATTTCTATTTTTCTCTTCACATTCACTGATTTTTTTCTTTTGCTTTTAAGCTCATCCAGGGAAATTTTCATTTCATGTATTTTTTTGTGGGGAGGGGACAAAGTTATACAATTTCTGTTTTCTTCTATTTTATTTTATTTTTAGAGATGACATCTTGCTATGTTGACCAGGTTGGCCTAAAACTCCTGGCCTCAAGTGATCCTCCCAGTTTGGCCTCCCAAAGTGCTGGGATTATAGGTATGAGCCACCACACCCAGTTGGGATTTCTTTTTTCTTTTATGCTTTTCTATAAAATTTCCATTCTCTATTGTGTTTCTCTACTTGTTACCTCACTTTATTCATATTTTCCCTTAAATCTTTAACATATTAATAATAGTTGTTTTAAAGTGATTTTCTGTTAATTCCATTATCTCTGTCTTTTCTGGGTTTGTTTCTATTGACTGATTTTCTTCTGCTGTGGTCTTTATACATGGAGTAATTCCTGATGTTACACTGAACATTATAGTTTCTATGGTGAGTGTCTGATTTTAGCTTCCTTCTTAATCAGGTGTTAAGTTTTATTCCAAAAAGCAGTTAAATTAAGCCATCTTGATTCCTTTGAGTCTCAGTAAAATTTTGTTAGAGCAGGCCTAGAGTAGCCTATACTCTAGAGATAAATTGGTCCTTCTAAGGCATGGCCTTTCTGGACTCTCTAGTAAGCACTACGGATGTTTAAAGAGGTCTTTGCTCTCTAATTGGTTGGAAATTAAATGACTCTCAGCCTGTGCAGGTGCTAGTTCTTGTTCTATTCACAGCTCCTCAGTAGTTTTTCTTCCTCTAGTAGCTGTCTTTGCTCAGTAGTTGTTCTATGTTGGACCTCATGTTTTCTTGGCCTGCACAAGAGAAGCAGTGTTTCCAGTCAAACAATCAAGGGTCCTCAATATAGATTTCTGAAGTTCCTGCTCCATACATCTCCCTTTTATTTGGACCCTGACTCATACATTCTAGCAAATGTTGGTGCTCCAAATTCTGTTCTCTTTCCCGTTAGCCTAAAAAACAACCATTGTGTTCTGGGTTTCCTCTTCCTGCACTACAGTTCAGAAAATGCCTCCAAACAGAAAGCCAGGGAGATTGTGGAGCTTTTTTTCTTAGTTTCCTTCACGGAGTAATCACTGTTTTGCATTGCCTATTGCAAAACATCTTAAAATGGTTATTTCATATGCTTTGTCCAATTTTATAGTTATTTATGACAGGAAAATTAGTTGTGTATCAGTTACTCTGTCATCATTGGTAAGCAGGCATTTTAATGCAAACCATTTTAGTTGACAAGTTCTTTGAAGAATAGGTCTGGATGCTTTTCTTTATAATCAGAGATATACCTTAGTAATTGTACTCTAGTAGGTTTGTTGTACATATGTAAGTTAGTTTTAGTGTATGTATATAAATGTGTGTGTGTAGAACATAATGATACTTCAGTAATCACATAAGGTAGTAATCATTTACTTTTATTCATGCAACCTCCTTGTCAATTTTATGTTTTATGCCAATTTTCCTAGTTTGGATCTTACTTAGCCCTGGGAGAACTGTAGCTAGAAGAACCAGAGTGAAAGCACACTTTTTCTATTTTTAATTCTAAACTACATTACTTTTTAGAGTGTTATTCACCCAAGGTAGATAGTAATTCTGTTGGTGAGAGAGTTAATTAGAGGCAATTGTAGCCTAATAGACCTGACAGACTTTACATGAACTGTAATGTATAAGTAGATTTTTTCTCCGTATTCATATCGTTGATTCAGAAAGAACATTGTTCACATTATTTGTGAGATATCAAATGAACTGTTCAAGTCAATGGAACAAAAATGGGTCTATGATTCACATGTATTCCTATTTACTATACGAATAGTAAAAATTTATGTGCATTAGCTTGTAAACAACTGGAATAAAAATGTGTTCATAAATTTAAACCAAATGTTATCTGGTACTATTTTGAACTTGATTTCTATAGTGCAGATATGCTTAGCAGGTTGTCTTAGGAGTTCCTCTAGTGCACATTGTAATTAGACTTTGTACATGTGGAGTTCTTAGTAACACCCTGGTAGACATGATCAAAACCAAGGTCTCAAATATATAAACTTCTGTAATAATATAAATACGAATATTTATTGGGTGTCATTCATGTTTCTACTCCCTCAACAGATGCATTTTGAGTACCAGGTACTGCATTAGGTGCTCAAAAAAAAACATGATTTTAGGTACATTATAGAATGTGTTTTAGAAAACATCTATGTCTTATCAAGATGTAAATACAAATAACTATTTTTACTACTTACACACTACATAAACCAAGAATTTGAAAACCCATCTTCCTAACCTCCTATTTCAGGAACATCAAAGCTGTCACTCATCCCCTACACACAAAAAATCACCTAGCCAATGAGAATTTTCCTTTTTCAAAAAATTGGTAGTAGTCATTACCACATTTTATACCTGCTAACCTTAAGATCAATCTTAGCTGCAAATAAATGCCATAGATTAGGTTTTTTCTTTGTTTTGTTTTATTATGTTTTTAGGTCATAGTTTCCTTGGCCTAAGTAATGGATGAAGGAGTTCGCTACTCAGGAATCTTTTTTCTAATGCTACATGGAATCAACCTCAGTTTTTACATAGTTTCTAAGAATTACTGTTAAGAGCTAAGTTAATTTTCCATTGTAATTGATAATGTATTACATCACATACAATAGAAGATCTCTGAGTGATAGTCTACAGAATTTCTCATCAGATGCACTTGTTAGTTAATTTTTCTAAGGCATTTCACAATTGAAGAAAGAAGATAATTCATTTTTAGCGGCATTGGAGTCTCTTCATGCAGACTGGAAGTATACTTTGAATATAGTCATGGATTTTATTGCAGCTGGCACTTGAAGCTTGTATGAGAAGCAAGTGCAGATCAATTTTTGTGATTCTCATCTAAAAATACATAAAGACCAAGTTGTACTCTGGAGATTAACTAGATTTATCAATAGCAAACATCTTCCTTCACCTGAGATTAGTTAGAATTCAGACTTGGTCATGCTACTTTCATATCTGGCCTCCATGACACTTTTAATAGATAGCATCTTACCAAAAAATATAGATGTGTCCTTGGAATTTAACATTTTTGATGAGAAGTTGCAGTCAGACATTTTAAATATAACAACTATAAGTCTATTTAACAAATATAGATACACTATGTATTGCATATTCTTTTCTTTCTCCTGAAATAAACCTTTGCTATCTGAGGATGTGTGTATGTAATTAACAATGACTGCACACATACAGACACACACACACAGACACACACACACAAATATAAATTTAAGGATTTTTAAATTCTGCTAAATATTTTTTTACTCATGAAGCTTCAAATGTTCAGACTATGTCATGTTGAAATGAAGGAAATGCACCTTATCAAAAAGTAAAAAGCTTTAGTAATCAGTTTCATTCATGAGATTTTATTTGGCTGGCTTTTAGAAAATGTGACCAATTGTGTTGACATGATGTAGACATTTTGAAGAAATGTATTTGCTTGTAATTGTTAAATGATTAACTTTGTATGTAATATATGTTAATTTTATATTAAAAAAAATTCTGGATTCTTAAGCGTTGTCATTTATCCAGCTCCAGCATAAGAACTTTATTTGAAATCAGCTAAAGCATAATAATACCACCACAATTCTTTAGTCTTGAAAGGACAGCTAACAACAGAATTCAGTTTAGTGCAAGGAGGAAAGTTTCTCAGAGATCCATGGAGTTCCATAGAGACTCTCAGTTGGTAAGGTCTACTTAGGAATTTAAAGATGAAAATAACAGAAGGGATATTTTCTTCAGAATAACAGAGAAAAATAAAACTAGCTTCTATGAAATCAGAAGAAAAAGCAAGTTAAAAAGCATACTAACAAAAAATTATTAATCAGATTTTGTTTAAAAATCACCTGAGCTTAGCATTATGAGATCCACGCTAAAGTTATTCATAAACACACACAAAAGATACACTGTATATGTTTAATCACATTTAATTTGTTGACTATTTTAGTATTTTTTAAATATCAACATATTTTGATAATATGCTTTAATTTTAAAATAATATTACATATGTTAAATTACATACTAATCTATTGAGTATCTATCTTCAGTCTACTTGAAAACTATGAACAAGAAGAAATGGTTGTTTTAGGCCCCTTTCATTTTAATCCTCAACTTGTGATAAATATTGTCCAAGTATACTCATACTTTTTGATTTAACCCCTATCATACAAATAGTATCTTTAAGCAATAGTTTTTCATAAATGTTTACATTTTTATTTTTAGGAGTTTTCTAATGGTGTTAGAGAAGTAATGACTGTCATTAGTATTTGTGGATCTTCATGTATAATGGAGCGTAACTAGTTGTCCTGATTTTCTGGGACTGAGACGTTTCCTGGAATATGAGGCTTGCAGTTCTATAATGGGAAGAGTCCCAGGCAAATCAGGACAGGTCATCCCCCTAAATGACAGACACTGACTTAAGTGGCTAATACAAGTACAGCTAACATTTACTGAAGTCTTAAATGTCAGGTATGGGGCTAAGCACATTGGCTCTTTTATTTAATTGTCATGACAGTTCTTTGAGGTAGGTGTTAAATTTCATCTCATTTTGTAGATGAGGAAACTGAGTCTTAGTTAATTGTAAAACAGAGGTTTGATTAACACGTGCAAATTGAATATACCAAAATAGGTGTTTTCTTAAACAAGTATTTCTTCTTATGTCTTAGGCTTTTATTAATATTATGAATTTAAAAATATTGTTTTATAATTGGCTTAATGAGCAATTAGACTTTAAAGGTAGACTTTACAGAGAACCGTTTCAGATATCTACAATGAAAACTATAAAACATTGATTTAAGAAATCACACAAAAAATTTAAGAAATTACAAAAAAATTTAAGAAGACACACAAAAAATGGAAAATATTTCATGCTTATAGATTGAAAAATTAATATTATTAAGATGTCCATACTACACAAAGCAATCTACAAATTCAATGCAATTCCTATCAAAATATAAATGACATTCTTCACAGAAATAGAAAAACAATCCTAAAATTTATATGGAACCACAAAAGACTCAGAATAGTCAAAGCTATCCTAAGCAAAAATGATAAAACTGGAGGAATCACATTACCTGACTTTAAATTATACTACAGAGCTATAGTAACCAAAACAGCACTTTACTGTCTTCAAACTGACACATCGATCAGTGGAACAAAATAGACGACCCAGAGATAAATCCATACAGTGAACTTCTTTCTGACAAAGGTGCCAAGAACATGCATTGGAGAGGGGACAGTCTCTTCAATAAATGGTGTTGGAAAAACTGGACATCCATATGCAAAGGAATGGAACTTGCCATATGTAAAATCAAATCAAAATGAATGAAAGTTTTAAATCTAAGATTTCAGACTATGAAACTACTAAAATAAAACATTGTAAAAACTCTTCAAGACAATGGACTGTGCAAAGATTTCTTGAATAATGCCTCACAAACACAAGCAACCAAAGCAAAAATGGACAAATGAGATCACATCATGTTAAAAAGCTTCTGCACAGCACAGGAAAATGTCAACGAAGTGAAGAGACAATTCACAGAATGGGAGAAAATATTTGCAGACTACCCATCTGAGCAAGGTTTAATAACCAGAATATATAGAGAGCTCAAACAGCCCTATTAAAAAATATATAACAACATGATTTAAAAATGGGCCAAAGATTTGAATAGACATTTCTCCAAAGAAGACATTAAAATGGCAAACAGGCATATAAAAATTTGTTCAACATCATAATCATCAGAGAAATGCAAATCAAAACTACAATAAGATATCATTTCACCCCAGTTAAAATTGCTTATATCTAAAAGACAAGCAATAACAAATGCTGGTGAGAATGTGGAGAAAAGAGAATTCTCATCCACTACTGATGGGAATGTAAATTAGTACAACCACTATGGAAGACAGTTTGGAGGTTCCTCCAAAAACTAAAAATAGAGCTCCATTATAATCCAGCAATCCTACTGCTGGGTATATACCCCAAAGAAAGAAAATTAGTATATTGTACTAATATCTGCACTTCTATGCCTATTGCAGCGCTGTTCATAATACCCAAGGTTTGGAAGCAACCTAAGTGTCCATCAACTGATGAATGGATAAAGAAAATGTGGTACATATACACGATAGAGTATTATTGAGCCACATAAAAGAATGAGATCCTGTTACTTGCAACAACGTGGTTGGAACTGGAAATCGTTAATACTAAGCAAAATAAGCCAAGCACATAAAGGCAAACTTTGCATGTTCTCACTTATTTGTGGATGTTAAAAATTAAAACAATTGAACTCATGGAGATAGAGAGTAGAAGAATGGTTACCAGAGGCTAGGAAGGGCAGTGGGAAGTGTGTGCGGGAAGTGTGTGTGTGTGTGTGTGTGTGTGTGGTGTGTGTATAAAAATCAAATCAAAATGAATTAAAGATTTAGATTAAATCTTTAAATCTTGTTTGTGT
>NW_022436956.1:13215500-13367083 GCF_009761245.1 Sapajus apella
CAAAATGAATTAAAGATTTAGATTAAATCTTTAAATCTTGTTTGTGTGTGTGTTGGGGGGGGGGTCCGGGAGGAAGTGGGGAGGATTAATAGTCACAAAAAATGTTAGAAAGAATGAATAAGACCTAGTATTTGCTAGCACAACAGGGTAACTATAGTCAAATATAATTTAATAGTACATTTTAAAATAACTGAAAGGGTATAATTGGATTGTATGTAACACAAGGATAAATGCTTGAGGTGATGAATACCCCATTTACCCTGATGTGATTGTTATGAATTGCATGTCTGTTTCAGAATATCTTAGGTAACCCATAAATATACATATACCTGTGATGTACCCATAAAAATGAAAAATTAAAATTAATAAAGAGAATTGTTTGAGCATACAGGAGGATCATCCATTGGAACAATGTACCGTAACTTTGGTGAAATCGACTCTGTTCTTGCATTATTCACCAGAGGTAAAGAAAACCAGCTGTTTTTAGGAACTTGCGGGCAATTCATCTTGGTGTAGAAAAGTCAAATTTATTTCTAATAGCTACTTTGAATGTAAGAGAAGGACAAAAGCTAAAACATGCATTTTACTGGGTTCACTGAGAGAGAGGAGTGAGAATCTGGAGAGAACGGCGGGAGGTCACTGAAACAGCTGCATGGGCTGGAGTAAGGGTAATGAAAGCAGCAAATGCTCCTTCACTGTCTTGCAAGACCCAACAGTCTGAATGCTGTGGTCTGGGCTTCCTCTTCTCTCCCACCTGCCCGTAAGCCTTAGCAGAATCTGATGCTTGAACATAATGTCTAAAAAGCAAATGGCTAGTATCATGTGGCTACATATTAACTCAGTTAAATACTAAATTGCGTGGCAGAATTGACAAGGAAAGTTTTGAGATCCATACAGGGAACAGGGTTTTTCACAATCGGGCCTGATAGGAAGCTTGATTCATACTTTTGTAGATGAAGTTCTCTGCCATGGCTGTCAGATAAGTATAAGGGCAGAGAAACAAACTTGGAAAACAGAGGGATGGCTTATCTGTCACCTCTATTCCTTCAAGCCAATCTGATGTCCAAATACTCAGATGCAGATTGCCTGGATTTTTCAAATGAACTACAACAAAGAAGAAATGCATGAATGGACAAATGAAATGTAGTCTATACATACAGTGGAATATCATTCAGCCTTTAAAAGGAAGGAAATTCTGACATATGCTACAACATGTATGAATCTTGAAGATATTATGCTAGGTGAAATAAGCCAGTTACAAAAAAGACAAATGCTATATGAGTCCACTTATAGGAGGTACTTATAGTGGACAAATTCACAAAGACAGAAGTTACGAAGTTGGGTTTCAGGGACTGGGGATGGAAAGAATGGGGAGTTAGTGTTTCATGGGGACTGAGTTTCAGTTTCGCAAAATGGAAAGAGTTCTGGAGTTGAATGGTGATGTTGGTTGCACAACAATAAGAATGTACTTACTGCTACTGACCATTCACTCAAAAATGGTTGTGATGATAAATTTTATGCTATGTGCATTTTACCACAATTTTTATAAAAAGGAGAAAGGGCCTGGCATGGTGGGTGGCTCACGCCTGTAATCCCAGCACTTTGGGAAGCTGAGGTGGGCAGAGCCGAGATCGCATCACTTCACTCCAGCCTGGGCGACAGAGTGAGATTCTGTCTCAAAAAAAAATAAATAAATAAAATAAAATAAAATAAATTAACTCTAGATGGATTAAAGGCTTAAACATAAGACCTAACGCCATAATAACTTTAGAAGAAAACCTAGGCAAAACCATTCAGGACATAGGCATAGGCAAGGATTTCATGACTAAAACACCAAAAGCATTGGCAACAAAAGCCAAAATAGACAAATGAGATTTAATTAAACTCCAGAGCTTCTGCACAGCAAAAGAAACAATCATTAGAGTGAACTGGCAACCAACAGAATGGGAAAAAAATTTTGCAATCTACCCATCCGACAAAGGACTTATATCCAAAATCTACAAAGAACTAACAGATTTACAAGAAACAAACAAATAAACCCATTCAAAAGTAGGCAAAGGATATGAACGCTTTTCAAAAGGAGACATATATGAAGCCAAGAAACATATGAAAAAAATGCTCATCATCACTGGTCATTAGAGAAATGCAAATCAAAACAACATTGAGATACCATCTCATGCCAGTTAGAATGGCGATCATTAAAAAATCTGGAGACAACAGATGCTGGAGAGGATGTGGAGAAATAGGAACACTTTTACACTGTTGGTGGGAGTGTAAATTAGTTCAACCATTTTGGAAGACAGTGTGGCGATTCCTCAAGGACCTAGAAATAGAAATTCCGTTTGACCCAGCAATCCCATTACTGGGTATGTATCTAAAGGATTATAAGTTGTTCTACTATAAGGACACATGCACACAAATGTTCATTGCAGCACTGTTTACAATAGCAAACACCTGGACCCAGCCCAAATGCCCATCTATGATAGACTGGACAGGGAAAATGTGGCACATATACACCATGGAATACTATGCAGCCATAAAAAACAATGAGTTCGTGTCCTTTGTAGGGACATGGATGGCCCTGGAAACCATCATTCTCAGCAAACTGACACAAGAACAGAAAATCAACCACGTTTTCACTCATAGGCAGGTATTGAACAATGAGAACACATGGACACAGGGAGGGGAGCATCACACACTGAGGTCTGTGGAGGAAGACTGGGGGGGGGACAGTGAGGGGTAAGGAGTTGGAGAGGGATAACATGGGGAAAAATGCCAGATATAGGTGATCGGGATGGAGGCAGCAAACCACATTGCCATGTATGTACCTATGCAACAGTCCTGCATGCTCTTTACATGTACCCCAGAACCTAAAATGCAATAAAATATATATTTAAAATAAATAAATAAATAAAAATAAAAATAAAAAAGAGGAGAAAAGAGGAGAAAAGAACCCTAGGCTTTTCCGTGTGACACTTCCTCACCATCTAAACAGCCCTTCTATTTTTCTTTTGTCTCTGATAACAGGTCTAATTAAATAGTTAAACACAAGTCCTTGATTTGACTGCTTCAGGTTTCTCTTCTGTAAAATGGGAATAATTCTTCTTATTATGCAAGTGCTTCTTTTGAGGTACAATTAGACCTTCTCTTAAGTATCAGGTGAGTAAGACTCATCTCTCCTTTTCTTTGTCTGCTTCCACACTCAAGAAATTAAGAATGAAAATTTAATTGCAAAGCCAGAATGTGTTACGAGAAGTGCTGCTATGAGTCAGATTTAGGGCCCATGGAAAGTGACTGCAGGGCTGAGCTGGATTTAGCAGGAAACTATGCTAAGACTCATGACATATGTGTCACCAATGATCAGGACATCTTACTAAACTAGTGGTTTTTTTTCCCTGTGGAAAAGCCTGGGAAAGTTGTGATTTCCCCAGAATTACTGACTTCACTTCTCAGATACCTTTACAAAATCTCATGTATGGTATAGTCTTTGTACCCATATCCCAAACCATGTCCTTATTTGAGAATCAATCACTGAGGCAATGAGTAGAGGCACCAAGGCAGAGTACTGAAGAACTCTGAAGCCAGAGACGTAGTTACGAATCCCTGCTCAGCCATGTACCAGCTATGGGCCCTTGTCCATGTTACTAAATCTGTTCAAGTTTAGTGTTTACAATTTAGTGTTATCCGATCCCAAATAAAAATCTTCCTCTTGTTGGTGGAAATGCAAATTAGTATAGCCGTTGTGGAAAACAATATGGAGATTCCTCAGAAAATTAAAAATAAAACCACCGTATGATCCAGCACTTTTGCTTTTGGATATATATCCAAAGGAAGTGAAATCAGTATGTGAAAGAGATAGCTGCACTCACATATTTACTACAGCATTATTCACAATAGCCAGGCTATGGCATCAACTTAAGTATCCATTAATGGATGAATGGATAAAGAAAATGTGGTACATATACACAATGGAATACTATTCAACCCTCATAAAGAAGGAAATTTGGTCATTTGTAACAATGTAGATGCACCTGAAGGACATAATGCTAAGTGAAATAATCCAGCCACAGAAAGACAAATACCATATGTGCTCATTTATATATGGAATCTAGAAGAGTTGAAATCATAGATGCAGAGAATAGAAATGATGGTAACCAGGGACTGGCTTGGGGGCCGTTAAAAAAATCTTGCTCTGTGTCTACGATTTAGACTTTTTTTTTTTTTTATTAATGACCCTTAAACATATAAAATCCCCCACTGCATTTTTGGTCTATCTGTCTAGTTTCCTGCTACTGTTTTATTCCTTAATTGTTTCCTCATCTTTAAAAAGAACTCTTTGTGTTTACTTTTCTTTACCTTTTAGAAAATGTCACCAAAGGTTGTTATGAATCACAGCAATGTGGCTTGAGAATTGGCCAACATAAAAATTCCAAATATAATCTAGCCCTGGATGATGCTGTTTGTGAATTATTCATACAATCTGATTAGGAACTTAAGAGCATTTGTAGTCAAATAACTTTTCTCCAAATGACGCACAGCACATCTGAGACAGATCACAGGGATCTCACTTGCCAGATGAGAAACCGAGGCCCAGGAATGCAGAGGGCTGAACCGACATTGAGCGAGAACTGTGGAATAAAACGTCAAAATGTTTCCACCAGGGCTTAAGACTAAGTAGTAAATCCCCGCCTACTCCCTCCCCTCCTCCTATTTCCTGTAGGATAAATTATTTTTAAGAGAAACATGCAGGTGAAAGGAAAACACGCTCTTTGAGGATATGTGGTGAACCCAGATGCTAACAGCATTCAAGCTCATATACAGCAATAACAGCAGAAACCAAATGTGAACTAAAGCTACTACCTAATCTGCTCTTCTTAATCTGGCATGCAAGGCCTTTTATGAGCCAGCCCCAGCCTGGTTTGCCAGCCTTGGCTTGCCCACTGAATTCTCTACTGGAAACTGAAACCCTAAGTAACATTCATACGAAATTTTCTCCAAACTCTCAGCATCTCCAGTGCCCTTCTCTTCCTGCCTTACTTATCCTTCCATCTTTAACCTGAGCATCAATGCCACTAGGAGTGCTTCCGAGCCTTCCCCCACACCTCCTTGGAGTTAGATTCCCCTCCCCTGTGTTCCCAGAGTATCCTGTGCGTATTCCTGTCATAGTATCTCATACTATATTAACATTACTGGCTCCCTGTTGCCTTTTCCCACCACACTGGGAGCTCCTTAGAGGAAAGACTATAGCTTGAGTGCTTGGCACACATTAGTTCTTCAATAAATGCGTGCTAAGGAAATCAGTATTGTCCCATCTCCAAAGAAAAAGAACTCTTTGCTTGATTTCTTTTCCTTTTTCTAATAGATGAAATGAACTTTCCCCCTGCATGTAGTAAGGCTATGATATAGCAGACTTGTTCTATGGAATCAGCATGGCTTACTCAACTTAAAAAGTAATAGATTGGTGGACTTGAAAGGAGATTCAGAGGTCATTTATTTTTCACCCCTATCAGCCCCAGTGTGAATTTCCTAGAAGTTGGAACAGATTTTAGTAATTAAAGGCCACAAAATGTAGTAGTCAGCATTAGAAATAAGGACACGTTAACTTTAAATGGGCTCAAGTAGCATGTTTAAATAAGTTTGGTTTTCAGGAATCGAGAATGAAGCTTCCAAATTGTCACCCCTTCCTGCTGAGACATATGAGTACATAGTAAGTCATGTAATTCATAAGCCCGTGATTCATTTACTCTTCATTCATCAAACTGCTGAGTTTCATGAATGTGTTTGATGCCTGTTTAAGCTTCTTCCTTTTCTTGACAAGGAAGTTTGTTTTTAGGAGATAACTCATATACTAGAATCTAGAGACTTGCAGGGAAATTCCAAAGCAGTCAAGTCAGAGAGGCATGTAAGCTGGCCCCAAAGCCTTTTTTCCAGTACTGGTTAGTAATTGAGGAGCCTTGAGGGGAGTAACAGTCTGCAGATGAAATGGCCCACTGGTTAATTGACTGAATTTCCCAAGAGATCAATGAGCAACATCAGAACTTTGAAGGTTTCCCCAATTCCCCATATGGTCTTGGTTGGCTTCAGATTTATGACATGAGACTAAAATGTGTAAAAATGGCCCAAGGATTTTTAGAAAGAAAAACACTTAAGTCAAATAGTGGTCATTTTGAAAAGTAGTAAGAATGGATCAATTCAAATTGTAAATTGCATTATTGCCTATGTAAAAATCCATGTTAAACTTTTTATTTCCTCTTCTAATTTTTGTATCGTGGTAACATACACATAACATAAAATTGATCACCCCAAACGTTTTTAAATGTACAGTTCAGTTGTACTAAATACATTCATAATGTTGTACAAACACCACCACCATTCATCTCTATAACTCCTTTTGATGCCAATCTTTTAATGTCCTGAAATGACCCTCTACAAGGAAGGGTTAAGGTATTTCCCTTTGTTTCTCTCTATGATAGAGTTCAAGATTAAGAACGCTAAAATCAAATCTTCGAATGAGAGCATCAATCAGAAGTTCGCGTCAGATTACTAGCTGTGACTGAAAAAAACAAGTCAAAACAACAACAAAAAAACCCACCAGATATCATCATCTAGGAAAAGGCTGATACTTTAAAAATAACTGTGATGTTCAAAACTGATGTCTGACTTGACTAAGTCAGGTGCAGCAGCGATCAGACTCATGCTGGAGAGATATCTTAGTTTGCTCGTGCTGCTATTACAAAATACCTGAGAGTAGACAATTTGTAGATAACAGAAGTTTGTTTCTCACAGTTCTGGAGACTAGGAAGTCCAAGATCAGGCACCACAGGTTTGCTGTCTGATGAAGTCCTGGTGCCTTGAATGCTACATCCTTTGAGGACCAACACTTTATTCACGAGGCAGAAGGGATAGAAAGGAGAAAAGAGTCTAGCTAATTTCCTCTGGCCCTTTTATAAAGTTGTTAATCCCATTCATGAAGACAGAGCTCTCATGACCTAATTACCTCCTGAAGGTCTCACTTATTATTATCATTATTATTTTTTGAGATGGACTCTTGTTCTGTCACCAGGTTGGAGTGCAATGGCACCATCTTGGCTTACTGCAGCCTCCGCCCCCTGGGTTCAACTGATTCTCTTGCCTCAGCCTCCCGAGTAGCTGGGACTACAGGTGCACACCACCACACCTAACTAATTTTTGTATTTTTAGTAGAGATGGAGTTTCATCATGTTGGCAAGGATGGTCTCGATCTCTCGACCTCGTGATCTGCCCCTCTTGGCCTCCCAAAGTGCTGGGATTATAGGTGAGAGCCACCGCACCTGGCTGGTTCCACTTCTTAATATTGTCACCTTAGGGCTTAAGTTCCAGGATAGGAATTTTGGAGGCAACACAAACATTCAACCATAGCAGGAGAGAAAGCGCTGTAGTTCATACCAGGCTGAAATAAGGAAAATCAGTAGATTTTGATGAGTTCGAATTACAACTGGGGATCTCTAGAAACCGAATTCTTGAATTACTGCATTCCTGCTTCATAGTGCTCCAACATCTGCTTGAACACTTCCATATATACAAAACCCTTTACTTCCTCGGCTTGCCTATTATACAGATGACTCTGACTGTTAGAAGGTTTCTCCTTGTATTGGATCAATATTTATCTCTGTGTTTCTTCCAGCCATGCTTCCTTCCTTTTAGAGATATGTACAATAAGTGAAATCCTTTTATTCCACATAACTTGGTGAGTTTGGGTATGCATCTGTGGAGATTTCCATGACTGATGCTTTTCTCTAGGTGAAAGCTTCCTGGATCCTTCTACTTCTCCTCATATGATATAGCTTCTAATACCTCCACTTTCTTGTTTTCCTCTGAAAACCCTTGTCACTCCATCCTTTAAATGTGTTAATTAGAATGATTGTACAGGCCTCTTCATGTTCAGATACTGAAAAATTTATAGTGGAATCACATTATTTTTTAAATGAACAGTGAACAAATTTTCTTTTATTTCATGAGCTCACTCCCTCATAGGCAACAAATGGGATTTTTGTGTGTGTGTTTATCACATCTAAGTGGCATGTTTGTCAGCATTTGTTTACTAGAAAATTCCATTCTCATTATTTTCAAATTCTTATGGACTCTTGAGTGAAAGATCTTGCCTTAGACCACATTTAAATCATGACATCAAGTGCGGCCATATAATTCAAGGACAAATAAATCCCAAATAAAAATAAGGAAAAGGGGGACTCTGTATATCGTTCATTCAAAAGCAAAATGAAACCACTTTTTTATGTGAGTGGAAGTGGAAGTTGACAGGAAACTCAGGGGAGGATTAGTGAACGGGGAAAAATGCTTATTGGTTTATTTTTTCACAGAGAAAGCCAGATTGTGTATGTCTGGACCTTGGGTGTATACACATACAGAATTAATCAAGAAGAGAATGTACAACTGCATCAATATGTTATTTTTATGGTTATTTATTGAGCTTTATTTGTCTGCGCAATAGAGAAGAGTCCATAGGCTTCATGGAAAGGTTTGCATGATGTATACTGTAGCAGAAAACAGATGGTCATCTGATATTAATAACTGTGTTTAAACAAAGCTGAATTGCTATTAGTGATACCATCAATGATGATGTATGTATTTGGAAAGCATGGTAAAGGGACTTTCACCCCGTTGAAATATTTTCTCTTTCAATGTTTGTGACTGTCTACACAACACTGAAAACATCTGCATGTAAACCAAACCTTTCAGCCCATCATCTGCATGGCTGGGATACGCAATGCCAAACAACTAAGCACTGGCTTAATTGCAGTGGCTAAATTACTTAGAGCAATACAACCAGATCTGAATAATTATTCAAACCGTTGGTTAGTATAGACACCTCACTGTATCTAGACACAAAATAGAAAATCTAATTCAAGTCATTCTGATCTGTTAAGATCTTACTTGGTTCCTGGTTGCTTGTAAGAATGCAGTTTGGATGCCTTAATGACACTGCTTGTCATCCCAGCCTCATCTGCAACTTCTCTTCACTTTATAAATTCTACAATCCAATCATATGGGCTATGCGCCAATTTAAGAGCAGTTGATGCTTTTTCATATTTTCAAGCATGTCTTGGCTCATTTGCATTCTACCTGATGTTTTTTTTTTTTTTTCCAATTTTTCTGTCTGATAAACTTTGAATCTTCCCATCCATTTTTAAAACCACACTCAAATATAACTTCCTTTGGGGAAGTTTTTGCTGACTTCTCTATACTAAATTAGTCGTTTCTTCCGCTACACTCCAATAGGGCACCTCCTGAAAGTTACCATCACACTTTGCATTGGGATCTTTAGTCTGCAGTTGTCTCTTATTGGACTATGAGTACAGTAGGAGGCATGCCTTTTCAATCTTTGACTCTTGTGTACCTAGAATACTAGCTCATAATCAGCATTCCACAGATTATATTTGAAGTAATTGCAATTTGAACTTCCTAATTGAGAAGATTTCTATCTAAACAATTTTGGGTTCTTGTTCAGCAATTCACTAGAGCTATACAAATAATAGCTAAAGGAATCAATCTCAATTCAATATTGATTGGATTGAATAAATTGACATAATGTGTTCAATCAACTTTAATTCATTGGCTACATATTTTGCATTTCATGCCTTTTTTCAACTACATGGAAGACTATATTTTTACAGTATTTCAATTATTATTCACAAAATATACTTCAATATATTCATAGTTGTGATATGTGGCTTAAGAGGATGGCTGAACTCTGTAGGGATTTTCCAAATCTCCTAGAACGCATGATACTAAAAATACAGTTAATGTTAAATACCTAGTAACCTTCACAGAAGCTATGTTCATAGCATGAAAAGCTGTAAAAGGATTATAGAGCGTCGTATTCACCTATTCAATTCTAGGCACTAAAGAATTTTCATCATGTCTTTTTTGCTTTATATTCAAATATTTGGTAAGAAAAAGACATTTCCCGTGTTATCATTGTATGTGTAATATTACCTTGAGAAATGCACATGATTTTATATCTGAAATATATATATATTACATATTTATATGTGTAGTTCATCTGTTGGGCGTGTATGTAGATAGATGTAGATATATATTTATACACATACATAAACATATAAATAAGCATTTATAGTGAGTGAAACAGAAACAAACAAAACCTAAAGGGAAAACCACTTCATTCCCCCAATCTCACCCACATGCCAAATACTTTTTACTTTTTCACCAAAATTATCAGTATAAAATGGACACTGTGGACAGAAGGGTAGTACAGGCATACTTTTACCAGGCTTAAGGGTATGAGATAATGAAACTAGCTCCTGGGATAAGCATATTTATTGGGTTTGTTATGTATCAAATGTAACAAAAGTAGAGGATCTGAAGAACACCCTGTGTGGTTCTTTTCACACCCTTTGATCACACAATTCCTCTTTAATTCAGATGCAGTAGAGCTTAAGTGGCTTCATTGATGTGTTAAGTGTGGAATGATTTTTGTATAAAATAAAAAAGGCTCCATTATGTGTCCAGAAAAGCCTGTGTGTGCTTGTTTATTGAGACAGGAAGTCGGTTTCCCACACAGAACAACAGTTCTGTGATGCTGAAGCATTGTGTCTGAAAGAAGAGTAAAGGAAACTTAATTTTCTACCTGGCAGAAATCGGCTTCTGGAGGAAGGGACAGACAATACGATTGGACTTCAGCTGAATGAGAGGGCTTGATTGATTTTCAGAAAATGTGCCATGTACAGGGAGGTTGCTCAGAATACTTTTGTTAGGAAAACACACTTTTCATAGTTGGAGCCTGTTTTTGTACCTGGCTTAAAGTGATTCCTCCCAGTGAGTACGTGCCGCCCTCTGAAGTCAGGTGTGGAGGGGAAATAAATGCTCTCCCAGAATTGTTGCCTCCTAGATATTGTCTCCAGGTGATTGTTTTGTTATATTTTTCCCTTAAGTAGGCTGCGGTTTTTTTTTTTGTTTTTTTTTTTTGTTTTTTTGGCCAGCATGGAGAAGATGTCTGAGACTTTCCAAGGTGAAGCTTATAAATTTATCGATAGTTTAAATATTGAGGCATGAATATAGTTTCTATCTATTGGAAGTGAATCTTAACCTTGTAAATGCATGGAATAAACTCTGTCGTGGTCACATGATAAAGAGAAATAAGTTGAGAAACCATATTTATTTCATACTCAAAAGGCCAGGCTTTATTCTCTATACCATGCTGCCTTAAGTTATTAATACACAAGGTAGCAAAATTCCAGCCATTCTTCCCATGGCTTATGAAATCTCATTGTCCACTCACCTGGTTATTGCCATTGTCATCTCCCTCTTCATCCTTATTATGAACTGTCTAATGGTTTATGCTTCATAGCTGGGACGTGTTCATAGACAGTATATTACATTATTGCTCTACTCAGCAATTTTATAATCTGAAACAGACAACAGTGAAGTGGGCCTATATGAGAAGAATGTACAGAGAATAGAACGAGTTCAGGGAATTTTTTTCATTGGTAACATTTACCTTACTAATATTTCAGAGTTAAGTGAATTTTCAGGGCGAAGACCTCACTAAAGAAGAGTTAGAGTGGTCTCACATCCAAGAAAACTTGCGTTAGGCTGTGGACACCGTGTGGAGGTGACAGGATTAGATTTGCTATTTGATTGAGGCTTGATGAGAGTGTATGATCCAGGCATATTCACATCTGCTCAGCCAATTGCTTAATTCTTCCCCATAGAGTAAATCCTTTTCTGCCCACCTGTCCTTACTTTTTCCGACTTACTATTAATGCAACTTCTACTTCACCTTCCCATCATGCACGGGTGATTTTTTTTCCTTAAAATTGATGTCACAATATCCTTTTGATCATTATAAACTTGTTTATAAAAGAATTTCACAAAGAATTCTAGGGGATAAGTATTGAGGCAGGATGAGGTATATTTTTTGAGAAGATCCCAGACTAAGGGTCAACCACGAAGTCTCTTCCCCTTGGCATGCAGAATGAATTCTTCATTCTTGACTCCTTTATTAGCCTATCCTATTTTATCCCAACTCACAGTAGCATTGCCATAGCTGTTATCCTAGGTATTTAATGTTCCTTCTTCATGCACGTCTCACATTCCTCTCATACATTTCTCATCAAGCTGTCTTTCACCCCCTCCATCTGTTTGTGTAATGCTTGGTATGTGACTGTTGCTGTGTAATAATAGGCCCTAAGTCATGTGACTTTAATTTGTAAGGTCAGACACCATTTTTCCTGCAGAGAATTTCTTTTTGTCCTAAAGCTAACACTTTTGCCTCATTATGATACTGTTTCTGATAACCAAAGATAAAAACCAAACTTTAAAAAATCTGTCTTCACCTGTGTTTATATCTAAAATATATATACATGTATACTGGACCTTTATCACCAAAGTCAACAACCCAATGAAAAGTTGGTCACGTCAGGAATCCATAGGCTGGATTCTGATCCTGGTATTGTAATTGACTTGTCACAACACCAGTCCAGTTGTTTCAGCTCTCTGATCTTCAATTTATTCATCAGAAAATTGTCCTTCCTCTCTCTCTTGCCTCCCTCCTCCTTCTTCCCATCTTTCCCTCCTTTCTTCCTTTCTTTCCTCTTTCTTTTATTCTCTTCTCCTTTCTTTCCTTTCTCTCTTCCTTCCCTCCTTCTTTTTTGATGGAGTGCAGGAAACTCTACCCCCAAAATATGGCACCTTGGCATGCTGAGTATTTTAAGCTGAAGGAAACAGAGAAAACTGCAGAAGCAGAAAGGTCTTTCTGACCTATCTGAAGACCCTCATGTGACAGGTGTCCTGCTCTACATTCAGAAAGAAGAATGTTCCACAGAAAGGCTAAGAAGAATCTAAAGAATCAGCCCTTGCTAACTGTCCTCCAGTTTAGCTTTAAGTCACACCCCGTTTTCGTCCGATCATGCCTCTACATTCATCATCAAACCTAAGCATAAAAATAGTTTCCC
Organism: Sapajus apella; assembly: GCF_009761245.1. Taxonomy (NCBI): domain Eukaryota; kingdom Metazoa; phylum Chordata; class Mammalia; order Primates; family Cebidae; genus Sapajus; species Sapajus apella. The sequence continues at coordinate 13,228,472 of NW_022436956.1, forward strand.
CTTCATTTTTGTGTCTTCATTTTTGAAGACTCCTGTGTCACATAAAACATGGATTAAATACATTTGTTATGCTTTTCCGTTGTTAATCTGTCTTTGGTTATAAGGGTATCAGCCATTAACCTTGTAATGGGTACAGCAAGATGTTTCTTTCTCTGCTATATACTTTCTTTTTTTCTTTCTTCCCTTTCTTTCTCTTCCTTTATCCTCTCCTTTCTTCCTTCCTCCTCTTTTCCAATCTTTCTTCCTTTTCCTTTCTTCCCTTTAATTCACATTTACTAAACATCTCCTTCTCAAGGAGAGAACAACAAAAAATACAAATTTTGTCAATTAAAAAGAAATTAATTATTTTAAATGAAACATTAAAATAACAACACAAGGCCATTGTAGTTAAATGAACAAATAAAAAGGAATAAAATTTGTATGCATTTGTAGGACTATATAAAACTATAATATTATTATTGTGGTAGAATGAAATTCCTGGAGAGACCAGATGTTGTAGAGATTAAAAACTTGGGCTTTGAAATTATTAGAGAAACCTGAGTTTCAATTCTACTAGCTGAGTGACCATGAGCACATTACTTAAAGTTTCCAAGTCTAAGTTTCCTCAGCTGTGAAGTACAGTGTATTAATAAAAGTACATAACTTAAAGCGCTGTTGCAAACATTGAATGAGATTTTACATGTAAAATGTTAAGCACAAATGCCTAACATATAATAAATGCTAAATAATGATAGCTATTATTATTCTTATTGTTAGTAAGGCAGAGTAACTTGCACTGTTGTCATTTTTGTTATGTAAAATAATAATAGTAATCTCAGAGGAAGCAAAGGTTGTTGGGGGCTGAGGGAATCAGGACTTCTCCTGAGGACTGTCAATTCCTCTAGAGAAAGGAATTCATGGAAGGAGAGATGAGGCTCTGAGGTAGAGGCACGACAGGGTGGTGGTTAAGACTTGTAGTTGTAAGCCTTGTACTTGTTGATTGCTAACCTCTTCCTATCACTTTTGAAGATCCTTTTATCAGTACTTTACTGAGTGTGTCCAGTATTACCTCTTAGTGTCCCTTGGCCAGAGCTTCCTCTTAGAAAAATCAGCTGATGGCTTGAAAGTCTCACTCTCTTTCCTTTATCTGTCAAAATCTTATTTATTCTTCATGGCCCAGTTTAAATATCAACTTTTCATGCAGCCTTCCTGGGCTGCCCTAAAATGCCATTCAGAACACCTACTATGTGTTTCCACTGCACTCTTAGCAATCAGTGAAGCACAACGGTGTTGAGAGAGAGTGGGCAAACCTCTCTGTGCAATAACAATAATCTGTCTCTTATATTAGGCTGTGAACTCTTTGAGGGGAGGAATTACAGTGCATTCAGCTTTGGATCCTGTATCCCAGTCACTTGTACCTCCTACATTTTAAAATTAGACAAATGAAATTGCATTGTTCACATGAAATTGAATCCTATGAGGAAAAAAGTAATGGGTGTGATTTTCTATCTCTTTTAGGTCTGGTCAGAGCTGACCTGGGAGTACACAACCAAGGAAAGGGCTCAAGTGCTCTGACTTCCAGCTCAAATCTCGATCTTTATTATAAGCTCCCTCTGGATCCCAGAGGCCCTCCCTTTGAGTAGGTGGCCCTGGGTCCCTCAAAACTGAAGTTCAAGATAACCCACTTGCAATATTTGGATGAGTGCCTTCATGACATAGACTCTAGAGATCATGAGACAATAAGAATATTTCACTTAGTTTATGTTTTGCCATGTGCTTATCAGGACATTCAGACGCTGGAGTTAGAAAAGGGTGTGGGACCTGTATTTGGCTAAACGCAATGAAGAAATTCCTTGGCTAAAAAGGAAAACAATTTTTCTTTTCTTAAAAATTTAAGTTGATGTAAAAAAAGAAATCTTTGCAGTGAAAGATAGAGTTTCATTTTCCTTTTCTGTCTGTCCTGGGAGCCTTATCTGATTTTAATCATTATTGGCCAGATATGATTTGAAACAGCTGAAGCTAAAATTCCCTGGAAAAAAAAATAGAAATCTTCAACTATTGCAGCTATCTGCCCACTCTACTTCCCTCCTCCAACGTAGCCTGGGCTATCAAGTGTAAATGTTGAGGGTTATGAATTTTACCTTTAAAATGCTTTAATGCCCTGCAGAGTTTTCTCAGCAATTTTCAAGTCTTGTTAACTATAATACATCCAGTTCTTGATTATCCACAAAAAAGGGAAATGAATAGTGGCACAGATAATCCAAAACAGAAAAACAATCAAAACGTTTCTTATATTTTACTTTGGAATGCTTTGTATGGCTTTTGGGGGGTTGAGGTTTTCCTTCCAAGTGATGTTCTGCTCAGAAAAAAGTTAAAATGAGTTTGCATTCCCTAAGCCCACACTGGGGATGTGGCCCAGCCGCATGCTGGGTGGCAGGGAGAAGGCAGCCCGAAATCTAAGAGGAAAGAATTCCACTGATAATCTAAAAGTGGAAAATGCTCCTATGAATAATTAAGGGCTGACCAGAATGTAATTCAGTTTTATAAATTTGTGTGGCCATTCTTTTGGTCCACATTAAAAAAAGAAAGAAAGAAAAGAAAAGAAACTAGTTATCCTCTTCAGAAGAGTTAAAACTGGTATCAAAGAGAACTTTGGTATCAAAAACAAATGACCACAGGGTTCTTGACTTCTCACAGCCCAATGGCACGGACACTGGCACTATGTGAAGGAGTCAGGATCTGCTGCTGGGGCCAAGGGGTCTCAATCCTCCAGCTCCATCCTACAACCTTCTTCAGCTGAACACGTATAGATTCATATAATGCCAGACTATGTTCTACTGTTCCATCTACCATGGTAGTTACAATTATCATTCATATTTTACAGATGAGAAAAGAAAGGTTCATACAGGTTCATTATGAATTTAAGTTCACAAAGCTAGTCACTGTGAGAAGCTAACTTTGCGCTCAAGACTATCTCACTCAGTTTGGATAACTAAATTGAGGGTCAGAAGCTGTGCTCGCTTCAGCAGCACATATACTAAAATTGGAACGATACAGAGAAGATTAGCATGGAAGATTATCAAATAGTAATTGTATATGGCTATAATCAGATTATATTTATTTGTGAATTTCTCTCCTTTTTTTTTTTCCAGGCTTTAATATGTGTAAGTCTCCTACAGTAGAATAGGCTCCTTGAAGGCAAGCTAGGACATTTTTGCTTTCCATGTTTTCACCTGTTTTTATTCTTCTTTTATTTCTAATTCTAAATAGCATCTAATATTGTTTCTAAGTAGAATAAATGTTCAGAATTTATGTCATGAAGGGATTTTTAACTTATATGTAAGTCTCATCATTACTCCCTGTGGGAATTTTGCCTGAGGAGGAAAACGACTGTGCTAAAACTAGCATTGTCACGTACTGTGCTCACTATCTGGATAGCTAGATCATTCATACAACAAACCTCCGCGACACATAGCTCACCCGTGTAACAAACCTGTACTGTATCCCTGACACTGAAATAAAGGTTGAAAAAATTAATAAAACCATTTATTTTTTTTTTAAAAAAAAGAAGATTCGCATGGACCCTGCACAAGGATGACACGCAAATTCGTTAAGCATTCCATATTAAAAAAAAACAAAAAGAGTCAGAAGTTAAGGGGTATCAAGCTTTTCATTATTTGAATATTTTTCTAGTTTCCCCTCATTGTTCTTAGAAAGCAAATTCAATTAAACAAATATTTATGAGCTCTACTAAGCTGCTCATATGTATATATGTATAATATATACGTGTGTGTATGTGTGTGTATATATATATCTATATCATGATATTGTGTTGCAAGAAAAAAATCTTATAATATTTAGATATAATCTCTGCCCTCAGGAGTTTTCAGTTTAAAATAGAAACCAGATTAATAGAACACAACAGAACAGAACAGAATAGAATGAGAAACCACAGGACTATAAAGTAAGGCAGAATGTGTCAGGTAGATATAAGAAATGGCAGGGCAGGGTCAAATCACATCAGGATGGGAACAAAAACCAAAAGATTTCAGAAATGCTAATGAATGAATGAATGCAAGTCAGTGGGTGATTTCAGTGTGCTGCGTATGATGTGAGTAAGGAACCAAGTACATACTGCTATTGAGATGGGCCTTAACAACTAGATACCATTTTGTTGAGAGCTCTGATGTGGATGGGATGGAATTCCAAGTGGCAGGACTACTTCTAGCAGGTAAAGTTAAGAGCACACCAGATATGTTCAGAGAACCTCGAGTTGATCTGAAAAGAGAATCTGCTGAAGGAGAAAAAAGTGTTAGCAAAAATGAGCACAGTAAAAACAAAAAAGCAAAATCGCATCATAGTCTTGTCATAAAAAATCAGAGTTGGGGACAGAAATGAGATAGATAAGAGAAGAGAGAAGGAAACCATTTTTAAAAACCCTCATGTTTTTACATGTCTTAGAAAATTTAAATGCTCCTACCTAGTAATCTGGTATAAAACAATGGGCACATTTTTCAATAATTTTAGTGCTGGAAGGAGGGGAAAAGAATAGGTAACAAAAACAAACTTATTAGACCAAGGCCACCCTATTGCTCCACTGGATCCCTAAAAACTCAGGGGTCCTAACTCCTTCCCCAGTGATTGGCTGCTAGCTAGGTCAGCTTTGCGGTATGACGTTAGCACCAAGGCCAAGCTTCTGGGAAGCCTTAGAATAGCTTCTGGGAAGAAAGTAGGGATTCCAGGATGTTTACAAAATATAACTCAAGGATTATGTGTCTTCAATTAGTTCTGGAAGTTTCCACACTCATCTTAGCTAAATCACATTCCTTTTCCCTTGCAGACTTTCTTGTCTGTCCTTGATTTCTTCTTTGACATCTCCTCTTCCCCCATTATCTTTTACTCTATCAAACCTGACTTTACCCCCTGTATAAAAATGCAGAAGTCATAGTGGTTTACCCCTACGCACCCTTACCATTTGCTGAGTCTCTGTCTCCTTAAGTCTCTGGAGCGTTAGATATCTCTAGGCCCCAGTCTTGCTCCAATGAGCAATTTCATATCACTAGGGACATGACCTTTATGAAATTGGCCACGGTACTCTGGGTTCTCAACATACAATTCTATTTCTCTTCCATAGTGCATGCTGTGGGGCACCACTTCTTTGAGGACCAAGGCATTCCAGCTGTCAGGAATATTGGCTGCTAACCCCACACAGCTGAGCCTTCCATGAAAACTGCTCTCTGCCAAAGAGAACTTCCTAGTGCAAGGTCATGTCTACTCTCCAGAGGTAGTTTTTAAATAATGTCTGTCCAGACCCTTTGCCACAATGTTAGACAATGTTATGAACAGCTATCAGAGTTCCAGAGTGCCCCAGGGGATCTGGGTAGCCCTCTCTTGTGGATGCACCACTGTCCAGCTTCCCACTTTGCCCAGCCCTGCTTCCTTCACTCTCTCACGAGTATCTTTCCTAAGAGCACTCCTGATAACTCGCTGCATGCAAATCTCCACCTCAGAGTCAATTTCCCAGAGAACAGTCTTGTCACCCTATATTTATTGTGGCTTTTATGTTGTTGCTGTAGTAACCTGTCTTGAAATGAAAAAAAAAAAAAAAAAACTGCAGTCTTTGAAGGGGTCAGGGGATCAAGATTTTGGTAGCCTCTGTACAACAGAATTTATTGAGCCAGGCCTGTCGCCTAGTCCAGCCATTTTCATACCTCTTGACCTTGAGTTAAGTAATGTATCATTCCTATGTACTGACTTCCTTTGGTTCAGATGGATAATAACTTATATGATGGAGTGATGGGGGATAAAAATGAACAGGTCGTTAAACATCCCTAAAAGACCATTATGTACTGTGAAAATACTTAAATTCTGTCATGAAGTCTCCAAAATCTTAGTCCCCATAGACTGAGATTCTACAGAGTCCACTTCCTTGGAGTTTTGAAAATACTCTTTGCTTCACTTTCTGTGGATTGTGCAACCACAGAATTCCTCTGGGGACTCAGCCACACCCCAAATCTTAGCCTACATCACTGTGTTTGACACAGATTCATAAGAATTTGGCAAGCAGTTCACCTACATTTTTTTTATCAAATTGAATACAAATGTTGCCTAAGTTGGATGAAAGTTCGGTCAAGAGAAGGAGGCCCAGGCCAATGGACTGCTAAATAATGACATTCGAAACCCAAATGAGCTTGGCTTGGCTTTAAGATTAGGAGGAAAGCTTTGAACCACAGCATATAATATAAGCCCTGGTTTGACTCAAAACACGTTTTACTTTTTTTGGTGTTTCAGAAATGCACTGACCTTGCACTCTGCAGGATACTGTGCTCATTCCAAACGCTAAGGTCATTCCTAGGAAACTTCAGGCGCCTGTAGGGTCAGAGTAGAGTGGAAAAGCTGGTTCTTATCACCTGTTCCTTTAATTCCCTCTAGAACACAGCAAACCTTGACAAGATGGGGTAGGGTAGTAACATTTGAAAAAGACTGGAAGAACTACTGATTGAGGCTCCTGTGAAGAGCCCAATCAGCAGTGGGCTTTGTGTTGTGGCTCTGATTGAATTCTCCCTCTTTATAGAGAAGGTATTGACGTCCTGGTTCCTGGATTAGTGGCTGTGAATAACTTATGCAGCACTGGATATAATTATAAAACAGAGAAAATTAGATTTTCCTGCTCACATAAAAATTTTTCTATCACAACTTCTTAAATAATTATCCTTTTAATTTAAATTTGTACTAAGTTCAGGGTACACATGCAGGTTTGTTATATTGGTAAACTTGTGTCATGGGAGTTTGTTTACAGATTATTTCATAATTCAGGTAGTAAGCAAAGTACCCAATTGTTATTTTGTTCTACCCCGCTCCCTCCTCCCACCTTCCCCACTCAAGCGGGCCCCAATGTCTGCTGTTCTCTTCTTTGTGTTCATGAGTTTTCATCAAGAATTTAGCTCTCAGTTATAAGTGAGAACATGGAGTATTTGGTTTTCTGTTCCTGTGTTAGTTTTCTAGGGAATAATAGCCTCCGGCTCCAACCATGTTCCTGCAAAAGTTGTGATCTTGTTCTTAAATAATTATCCTTTTTTTTCTCCTTTTTCCCTTTCTCCTTTTCCTCTACCTCTCCTTCCTCCTAATCTTTTTTTTTCTCCCTCCTCCTCCTCTTCTCCCCACCCGCCTTCTTCCTCTTTTTTTCTACCTAAGAAACTTCACACTCTCCAGTTTTCAGCCCTCATCTGCTACTCCTCCAAAATCCCCCACTACACCAGCACCCCACCCCAGGCAGACTTTCCCAAGCGGCATCATTCTCTCTCCACCCCTACCCCACACAATCACCTTCACCCCAAACCCCTCCACACTCCTGCACCCCCCATCACCACAAGGACTCCTCTCTTATAGGTCTCGTCTCCTAAGGCCCTAGCTGCCTAGATAAACCAATATGTTAATACATATGGGAAAATCCATGATAAAACCAGTATTAATATATAATATGTTTAAGTGTTGGCTTTGTCATTCACAGGCCACATAACATTGGGCAAGCCATTTAGACTTTTTAAACTTCCATTTCTTCACCTCTAAGATACAGCTAAGAAAGACTCAACATACAGGGTCTCAGCTTACCTTTAACTTCCACTAAAAACATCTCTTGATCTTCCAAAATAAGATTAAATGCCCCTCCTCTATGTTCGTGTGTCATTCTCTCAATTCACTTATCATAAAATTTGCCCCTTGCATCCTAATTCCCGGTATACTTCCTGCTTCTTACTAGGGTCTCCTGAGGGCAAGACGTATGGTCGATCCCCCTTGAAGTCCAGTGGCTAACACAACGTCTAGCACGTAGCTGGTACTCAAAATAAGGGCATTAAATGAGTGGGCCACCTCTGGAAGCATTTATAAAGAGTGGAAATTGTTTTTCCCAGATGGCATATTTATATTGGAACAGTGTCCTTTTTAGATCATGCCTTTGCTGGAGAAGAGACCATAATGGAAATATCAGGTGCAGGAAGATGTTTTGGTGTCACTCAAATAGCTCCATGTGGGTGGCCTCTTGCTCTCTCCAAACATCCAGCTGGCTCTGGGCCCATGCACCTGAAGGGAGATATCTGAGACTCGAAACACTTCCTGCTTCATTTCAGTGACACCAGTTTGGCTCAGTTTTCACCTCCAAGCTGGGATCAAATGTTCCCCAAGTGCAGAGAGTTAAGGAGAGATGTCTCTCTCTCCCTTGACCTCCTCCCTTATTCCCATCTTATGCTTTTCATAAAACTTTATTAAACTAGACTCCCAGAGAGAAGCCCTGTCCTTTGGTTAGGCCAGCAGCCTCCCCATCTGTGGGCTCTGGCACTTCTCTAAAAAGCTCAAAATAGGGATAGAAAGTTCTGATGAGGTGCTTGAGCACTTACATTATGGGGAGAAGAGATAAAGAGGGAAACACGGCGGGTGTGGAATGTGTGAGACTCCATGTTCACAGGGAAAAGTTATGTGTAGAAAACCTGCCACTGCTAATGAGCCCAGTAAGAGGACAGGAAGGAAAGGGATTATTTCTGTTATGCCTTTTGGGAGACAAGTTTCCATGTATCTTACATTTTTACATCTGGCAGGTGCTGACAGTCCTTGTGCTGGGCTCTCTTTTTAAGGATGTTTCCATAGTGGAAACATACATGGAAAAATGGAGCTGGGCTGGAGCATAGGGATGGTGCACTTAGGGTTCATTATACAAGATTTGGGTTTTCTATACTCAGGGCTTCTCTCTCACAAGCCACCCCACAGTGTGTTCAGGTATCATCTGGTTATTTTCACATTGTTCTGTGGGAATCTGGGCTTGGAGAATCAAAATGAATATGCTGATACTCATATTGCTTGCTGTGCTGTGAGTAAAGTCCTTTGTCTCAGGCCCAGGCATCTTGTGTCTTCTGCCAGCATCCATGAATCTGTCAGTCTATCTTGTGAGCTTAAACGTAGTATGAAGTTTCAGGCCCTTCACAGTTTTTGACCAAACGCTGTTCTTTCTGCCTAAAGGCAGCATATGAAAGAGTTCTGCCTTTATAGATTTATGCGAGCCCTGACTCCTATGAGAAAAGGGGAAGAGAGAAGAGAGAGAAAGAGCACATATTTATTGAATGTCCTCTGTTTGCCAAACCATGTTGGGCTGAGCTGAGATTCTCATACATTATCTCATTTAATCCTCATAACACCCTAAGAGTAGATATCATCCTACCCCTTTCACAGATGAGGGCATGAAAGGGTCCCAATAAAGTGAAGTGACTTGCCAAGATCACTCACAGAATGTGGGGTTTAAATCTAAGCCCATCTCTTAAGAGAGCTACTGGTCTTTCTGTTATATCATTCTAGGAAGTCTTTTTTTTCTGTGTATTGAATAAATGGCCAATCCAAGAACAAGAGAGATGCTAGCAAGTCTAAAATCATTTTCCTAACCGCTCTGTTATTTGTTCTATGATTTTTCCCAGCTCCATCCCTGACATAATCCTCAGCTTAATGAGCACTATTTTTATTTTTGTAGTCTTTTGACTTTCCTTTTCTAGGACCCCAGCCTCCAGCCAATGTTACTCCTTTTGCTTAGCCTTGGACTTCTTGACTCCTGCTATTGCTCTGGGATTTTTTATTTTTTATTTTCGTCTACTCAGAAAGAGAGATGTGAAGCCCTTTCTCTGATATCACCATAGAATGAATAACACTGTCCAAACTTACAGTTTTAAAGAATCTTGTTTGGCTTTCAGATGTGACTGGAGTGACTTGCACCCAGATGCCTAGACTCACCATCTGCTCAAAGATTGCTCAGAAAGTCCTCCCATGCATTCCCTTGCTGCATACCAGCCCACTCTGCCTGCAGCTGCTGTCTGCAGGACTTCATATCTGCCCCACACTGTTTAAAAGCTGTGCTTCAAGAAATCACAAGAACATTTGCTTGCACCTACTACACTGCCTAAATGTGGCATAAGTTGACCTTGCTTTCTGAGAAATGGGGCAAGAAATGCTGTGTGTGTGTGTGTGTTGTGTCTGTTTGTGTTTTAGTTAAGAGAGAAAAGCATTAGGCAGATGGAATGTACATGTGAGGATGAGGAGACAGAGAAGAAGTAGCCCTTTCCATCAAGATAGAGGGTTTTCTGGGGATGCTGGGTCTTGAGTTCACTCCTGATTCTTCTTTCTTAGACACTGTACCACCAGCCTACTGAGGTTGTGTGGGCGCTTTCATGGGGGTTGTATTTCACTAATGAAAATAAATTTGGTGCACAATCTGAATGTTTATGTTTCTTTATAGAATAGACTTAGTTTAGCAATAATCTAATAATACTGATGTAACTCTGATTCTCTAGGGTAAAAATGAAAAAATTTGCTACCCCATTTTTCATTCCTGCAACATCTTCCAAGTACTCACAACAAGAATGAACCAATTAGCAACACTTACTGCACTGCCTAGACTCAGGGTAAGCAAATTTTGAAATAAAAAGAAAAGCATGATGGGCCATTTTTATGGTTTGAACATTTATCTCCTCTAAAAGTCATGTTGAAATTTATTCTCCAGTGTAGTAGTATTGAAAGGTGGGGCCCTTAAGAGGTGATTGGGTCTTAAGGGTTCTACCCTTATGAATGAATTAATCTATTCATGAATTAATGGGTTATTGGTGTTAGATATAGTGAACCCAAAGTTTCTCTTCAAAGAATCAGTACGTCGGTATGTTCAGCTCTCTTATTCTTTAATTCTCTTTTTTAAAGTTTAACTTCCTTGTAGTTTCAGTAAACAACATTTTCCACCAGTTCTAATCAGAGCTCACATCTGTTCCCTCAGTCCCCTGCCCCATCCTGACTCATCCCAGCCACCTGCTCTAGTCACCTGCTCTGGTCACCTGCATTGACCCCTGCTCACCTGCTCTGACCTGCCTGAAACTGTCCTTCCAGCCAAATTAGCCACCACACCACTTGGGCTCGTACCCCTGCTCCCCTTAAAGTAGCCAACTGGAATTATACTAGACTGTGCAGTCTAACCCTAGCCAGCAGGGGAATGACACAGCAGTAGGGGTGACTTCCGTCAAGCATAAGTACCTCTTCCCCTCCTTGTCCAGGTGTGCACTCGTCATGTTTCATCTGTGAGCTGCAGCCTTCTGTAGAAGTAAATTGCTTTGCTGAGGAAATTTATATTCGAGTGCTACTTCTTTTGCAGCATTAAAATTCTACTTGTAACAGTGGATTAATGGATGAATGGGTTATCATGAGAGTGGGATTGGTGGCTTTACAAAAGAAGAAGAGAGACCTGAGCCAGCACACTCAGCCCCATTGCCATGTAATGTCCAGCACCACCTCAGGACTCTGCAGGGTCACCTCCAGGAAGAAGGTCCTCACTAGATGTGGTCCCCTGACCTTGGATTTAGCCTCCAGAGCTGTAAGAAATAAATTTCTTTTCTTTATAAATTGCCCAGTTTTAAGTATTCTGTTACAAGCAACAGAAAATGGACTAAGACACACATAGATCATGCTTTATGGGGTTCATAACCAATTTGTAGAGAAAGACAATGATTCATGTAAAGGAAATAACCTACATCAGATGGCAGGTGAAAAGGTACATGTGAGCAGGACAAAGTGCTGCAGAAGTTGTGAAAAAGGTATCATTAGTCTCCTAGTTACCAAGACTCTAAATTGTGAAGTTATCTTCAAACCCCAAACTTAAATCACTCCCACACAGGCTCCTTCCAAATGCCTCTTGCAGCCTCCTCTTTCTCTGTTCCATGCCTAATAGCATCACCTTACTTTAAGTCTTTATCAATTTATATTTAAATTGTTAAAACTTTTTACCTGTCTCCTTGCCGCTGGCCACTCCCCACTTCAACTCATGTGGAACACAAATTAAACTTCCAAACGCACCACTTTGATCCTTTTCCTTACCTATTCAAACACTTTCCTGGATGCTAATTTCCAGCTGAAATAAAGTCAAAACTTGAGGATTGGCATGAAGAAAGGATCCAGGTTTAAGCCGATCTGGGCTTAGTCCTAGGATGGTAACAGTGGGAAAAAAGAGGGAAAAATGAGCAAGTCCAACAAGACTTGACAGTTGGAATACAGGAGCTGAGAGAAGGTAGCATTACCAAGAATTATGGCTTGAACCTAGGAGACTGAAAGATGAGCAAAAGGCAAAAATAGAGAAGTGCACATTTAGAGGTGTGGAGGTGAAAAGACTCAGGGCTTTCCCAATATCACCTACTGAGTATGGACTTAGAGGGACACACAAAGGGCACCATAGATGCTTGTTGAACAAATAAACAAAAGAATGAATGAATAACACTTCTATTTGCATAATGTCCATTGTTTCATTTTATCTTTAGAACAACCTTAGTTGGAGGTTCTTATTATTATCACAATTTTACTGATGTCTTAACCAAGACTCAGAGAGGTTATGTAATTCTCCCAATATCCCCCAGTAAATGAGAGGCAGTGCTGAGATGTGGCAGCCCATCTAGCACGTTGCCCTCTGGAAGCATCTAATTGTGCAGCATCTGGAGAAATGGAGCTGTGGGACACATTTCCCAAACGTGGTTATTTCTCATCAAAGCTGGAGGAGACAGAGGAATATTGCAGAGGACAAAAAAGTGGACATTCTGGACCTCAGTTTTAGAGGTAGAGGAAGCAGAACACTTGAAGGCAACAGAAGAGAAGATCTAATAGAAGAAGAATCATGGAACAAAGAGAGAAAGGAGATGTGTCAGTAAACATGTGATTAACAACATGAAAAGCTACAGAAATAGTCTCAACGAGAACAGTGAGGCAGTCTGGTTTGAATGGAGGAAAAAGCCTAGACCACAGCAGATAGCCGGTGTTATAATCATCCTTCTGTTTGAAGCTTGAGCACAGAGGGGAGAAAAAATAACAACTTTTTTTCACTTATTGCAAGGGACATGGTGGACACTCCTATAATAAAAGACAGGTTAGCAAGATAAAAGCTTAACAAATTTATTTTAAAAGTTTTATGTGACTCAGGAGGCTTTAGAAGTGAAAAACCCAAAGACTCAGGGAAAACTGTATTTTTATGGTAAGTCTGGTGAAAGAAGTGCAAAGAAATGTGATTGGACTACATGAAGGGACAGGGCCTAATGGTGATAAACTGTGTGGGGCGGGAGCGTGTTGCTCAGCGAGACGTATTTGTTCAGACTCTTCTTGGCTTCTCTGTGTAGCATTTCTTTCCTCCAGGTATAGGGCAGGTCATCTCTCACATGAGGGGCTTCTGATCTACTTGCAGGAAAGATAAAACAGAGAATTCCTTTATGTTTGGCTCTCACACAGAAATGTGGGGGAAAGTCAGTGACCTTGCTTCCTAGGTCCTCTCAATCTTCTTCAGCTCAAAGGGCTTTGGGGTAATGTTTTCTGAGCCCCAACAAGCAAGCTGCCTAAATGACTTGAAATTTATTATTTGTATTTATCACATGGCGATAAAATCCATTTGGCAAGATTAAATGTGATAATGCTGTCATATAGCACATAGCATCTGACGGTTATAAAGCAGCAGCCTGAACACTCAATGCATACTATTTCATTTAATCCATACAACTCTGTTGAGTGAGTTTTGTTGGAGTCAGCTTGTTTGCAGATGAGGAGACACAGGTTCAGAGAGTTTAAGTAATTTACCTAAGGTCACACAGCTTGTGAGTGGCAGGGCTGGAATTTAAACCCAACCATTCTGCTCCCAGAAGCTGTGTTCTTCATCATCATGCTATACCAAATTATGTTGAACAAATTATCCATAAATATTATTGCCTTCCTCTCAAGAACATGTGAGCTATATTAGGCTTTTAAAACTAGGAAGATCATAAATATTTAAACCAGAGGTGAACAAACAATAGCCCATAGTCAAAATCTGGCCTACCACCTGTATTTTTGTATGACCTGCAAGCTAAGAATGGTTTGCACAATTTTTAATGATCTAGAAAAAATTAAAAATAATATTTTGAGACACATGAAACTTATAGTGAAATTCAAATTTTATTGTCCATAAAGTTTTATTGAAACACAAACATTCATATTTTACATATTATTTAGGCCATTTTTGCCCCATAAGAGCAAAATTGAATACTTGAAATGGAACTACAAAGTCTAAAATATTTAATATCTGGACCTTTACAGAAAAACTTTGCCAACCTCCTGATATAATTGCCAACCTCCTGATATTACCAAAAACTTTCTTTGGCCAATAAAAGAGGAGCGATTTAAGGGCTTGAATTTCTCAGGAAACTCTTCACCCCTCCTGGTGCCCCATCCTCTCATATTCTCCATGGGCTGCACACGCACCTGCACTTCATCAGTGAATGGTCATGGTCATGGGGAGGAAAGAAATCCTGAGAGAATAGTTTGTTGTATTTCTTGGGTGGAGAAAGAAGGCGGAAGGAGGCTTGCTGGGTAGGGTGAAGGTGAGGCTTTCTTCTCAGTCCTGAATTACAGCCAGATGAGTTTATCCCTGTTTCATCTCCAGAATTATAACTTTTAACGAGCATGAAAGTGCGGGAGCTCAGCAGTCAGTGGAGGAGACACAATGGCCAAGTCACATCACAGGTGTCTTCTCTCTGGGGCTGGTCTGTGATCAGCAATGCAACCAGTTCAGCCCCCTTTCCAGTGTCTATTTACTTTCTCAGGTTTATGGTGACAAATTCACTGGGAAATGGCAAAGCCTCTGTGGGGTTGTGGGGGAGTTTGGACAGAGCCAGGAGCCAGTTGCCAGTCACTTGGGTTCTGTGTGGAGCTTTGTCACCGACCCTCCAGGGTGTTGGTGGCAAGTCAATTGCTCTCTTTCTGCCTTACTTAGCATAATTAAACTGAAGTAAGATAGTTTACCACAGTCAGTGTGTTCAGGCATCCAGCCTATAAGATAATAAGTAAGCAATAGAATGACAACGGCAAGTATGTGTGTGCTCGTTTGTTTTTAAAAAACTTTTCTAAAATTGTGGCAAAATACACACAAAATTTACCGTTTTGACCATCTTTAAGTGTACAGGTCTGCAGCACTAAGTATATTCACAGTGTTGTGAAATCATCCATCTCCAAGGCCATTTCATCTTGCAAAACTGAAACTCTATACAGATTAAACATTCCCGATCACCTTCTCCTTCCAGTCTCTGGAACCATCTTTCTGCTTTCTGTCTCTATGAATTTGACTACTTTAGCTACCTCATATAAATGGAATCATACAGTATTTGTCATTTTGTAACTGGCTCATACCGCTTAGTATGTCATTGACATTCATCCATGTTGTAACATGTATCAGAATTTCCCTCTTTTGTCTTTCCAAGATGGAGTCTCCCTCTACTGCCCTGGCTGGAGTGCAGTGGCACAATCTCAGCTCAGTGCAACCTCTATGTCCCAGGGCCAAGTGATTCTCCTGCCTCAGCCTATCGAGTAGCTGGGATTACAGGCACCTGCTACCACCTCCAGTTAATTTTTGTATTTTTAGTAGAGACAGGTTTTCACCATGTTGGCCGGGCTGGTCTCGAACTCCTGACCTCAACTGATCACTCACCTTGGGCTCCAAAAGTGCTGGGATTATAGGAATAAGCCACCTCGCCCAGCCGAAATTCCTTCTTTTGAAAGGTTGAATAATATTCCATTACAAATATATGCCACATTTTGTTTATCAATTCATCCATCGATGGACACATGAGTTGTTTCCACTTGTATGCTGTTGTGAATAATGCTGCTATGAACATGAGTATGAATCTGGGTAGATGAATCCTTGCTTTCAACTCTTTTGGGTATATGTCCAGGAGTAGAATTGTTTTATCATATGGTAATTCTATTTTTAATTTTTTGAGGCAGCTTCGTGCTGTTTTCTGTAGTGTTTTCTATGTAACTTATAAGACCAGGAGGAGTGGGAGCCTAGATAGGTAGATAGGCGCCAATCCTAGACTTTGAGCTTTATTATGGATATAATCAGAAGACTTTGCTAGTTTATCCCTTGGACCAGTCCTTAGTACCTATAATGGTTTGTTGAATTGATTTTAATCTAGTACGACAGTGACTGGTTTCTTTTCTTCTTAGACTTTGGCTTCTCCTGTTCTTTCTTTTTGTTTTCTGTTTTTGTTTTTACCACTTCTTTCCAATCTGACATTAGTGGCTTTCCTTTTATTTTATTTTTACTAGAGATACATCTCAGATATAGAAGAACATAAATAACACTGGGCCATGAATTTAGACAAAAACAAAACAACAGAAAGTGAAATCATCCAAGAAAATAATGAAGCAACCTACATAGGTTAGGCTCAGTTGCGCTTCCAAATGTGTTTTAAATTAAGTCATCTCAACCGTGACTACAAGTTCAAAATATTCAAAGCAACCTTATTGGAATTGGAAGAAGGCATATTTGGTTTCCTCTGAAGGATTTTTAAAAAGTGTAGTTAATAGCAGAGCTCTGAAATGTAAAAATACAGGAAAAGAAAGCCCATATGCAAATTGCTCTCCTAGTAAATGGCATTAAAACCCACCATCTTTCAGAAGTTGTGATGGCTTGGTAAAATCTCACTTATACAAAAATGCTTATGTAGCAACTGCATTTGTGTGAGTAAGGCCGATCAAGTGGAAGTGAGCAGAGGAAGAATTTGGAGCAATCTAAACAAATATTCAGAGTCCATAGACTCAGATAGGTTTTGCCTTTATTTTACACACAATAAATACAGGCAAACTGGTTGCCTAGTTCCCTAAGAGGACAAAATAGAAGCAGTAATTTCCAAGCATGCAAAAAGAAAGTGGGCTAAAATCAGGCACAAGAGTTAAATCTGAAAAACAAAAAACAAAAACAACAAAACGATTGAATTTATAAGGAGGAGATAGTAAAAACAGGAATGTATGCAAACCCTAAAAAGAAAACGCTGTCACAGCATAAAGAGTATCCTTGAATTATTTGATCAAGAAATCGAGGCCTTCCCATCTCAATAGCCTCCAGTGCATCTCTACAGGGAGGCATAGAATCCAAATTGATGCTCATAATGATTTCTTCCATCAGTATGGTTATACCTTAAACAATTGGGCCACAAAGCGGTAAAAATGAACTATACTGGAAAATTGACATCTGCAGAGACAGCTGGATCTTATGATGCCATGATGCCAGTTAAATGAGGTATAAGGTCACATCATCTAATCTTAGCAAAATTTTCATTTGTTTGTTTTTTTGAGACGGAGTCTTGCTCTATCACCCAGGCTGGAGTGCAGTGTCATGATCTTGGCTCACTGCAACCTCCGTTTCCCACGTTCAAGCGATTATCATACCTCAGCCTCCCGAGTAGTTGGGATTACAGACAACCGCCACCACCCCTGGGTAATTTTTTGTACTTGTATTAGAGACAGGGTTTTACCATGTCGACCAGGCTGGTCTTGAACTCCTGACCTCAAGTGATCCTCCCGCTTAGGCCTCCCAAAGTGCTCAGATTACAGGTGTGAGCCACTGCAACCGGTCCTTAGCATAGTTTTATGTTTAATTAAAAGTAGTAACAAAACTGTATAGTTAGAGAGTTTATATAATTTTCCTATATACTAAATGTAATCTTAGGGAAGACTCAGTTTCCTTATCTGTCAAATGATGATGATAATAAAAGTACATCATAGATCTGTTGTGAGGACAAAATAAGGTGATGAATGGAAGGCACCCAGCATTTTACATAGCCTGTGTTTCCTAAATGTTAGATACCATACTGTACCTCTGTCATGATCACCGCCATCACCTCTGCCGCCAACACACTGTTGTCTACTACTGTTGATCTTTGTGACAACACTGTACCTGGTGTACCTACTCCTATCCTGGCTGTATCATTTATTATCTATGTGACCTTGGTAATTCATCTGCCTCAGTTTTCTCATCTGTAAAATAAAGATAATGTTATATAATATCTACCTCATTTGGTTGCTAGAAAGATTAAGTGAGATAATAATGAAAAATATTTAAAACAGGGACAAGCGCAGGACAAGCATTTGAGTATTGTTGGCTATGATTATTATTATTGTTATTATTTGGTATTATTTCTAGGGAAAGTAATTCTCAAAGTGTGGAGTGGGGACCCCTGGTGGTCCCTTTTTCAGTCCATGAGATGAAAACAATTTTCACAGTGATACTAAAATGTTGAGTGCCTTTTTCACTTCCATTCTCTCAAATATACAGTGTTTACCTGAGGCTACTTGAAGTATGATATCACTACAGATTGAATGCAGCCTTAACTCTAGCTGCCTTCTGTTAAACACCAAAGAAATTTGCAAAAATGGGAAACAATGATTCTCTCTAATATTTGTGAAATAGTTATTTTTCCACAAAAATATATTTTATGTTAGTTGATGATGGGTTTACTGTTATTTTTAATGAATAAATATTTTTAAAGATTCAGTTTTAATTTCTAATATGATAAATATCAATAGACGTAATGCACATAAACAAAGGTTCTTTGGGGTTCTCACTAAGTTTATGAGTATAAAGGGATCCTAAGGCAGAAAAGTTTGAGAATCACTGTCTTAGTTCATTAAGCCTCAGAGTTGTTGACATCCTCAAGGTAACTTGCTTGAGATTCGAGTATAGGAAAAGCCAAATTTCAACCAAAGTTTCCTGATAAGGAAACCTAGTGGTCATTATAATATGCCACACCCCAAAAGTAACAGAGCTCCCTATACAGAAGAGGGCACAACGGTCATCTCTACCTTTTAACAGTTTGGTACTATTACAGGGCTCAGTATTGGTAGGTATACTTAGCAAGACTCTACCCTTAACATGGTATTCAAGGCTGATTGATGTTTTCCAACATCTTGAGTTTTATTCCAAGTGGCCGATCATTGCTGTACCAAATTTACATGCGGTTTTTGCCTTGTGATTAAGAAGAGGGACCTAGTGTTAATACTCTTAAGTCCTGGTTTCAAAGCCAAAACTGATTCCCATCATAGGTTTTAAAATGTCAAGCAAGAATTCTTATCCATTTGTAAGCCACTTTAAATACACTTTTCAGGAGTTCAAGAACTAATCCCTGAAGGAACTGGGTCAAGTTCTTCCCAATCCTGTGTTCCCGCACCACAGATGGCTAAATTTCAGCCTTAAGAAAATACTTTGGGATACAAGAGCATACTTAAAGGAAGAAAAATAAACAGAAATAGTCTTTCACAAACCTGACGTATGTGGTCTCGCTTTGAATAAGCATTTGATACGTGACACTTGAGTATATGCCACTAAAACAAATTGGTTTTAAGTATGTAACATTCTGATTTAGAGTTCTCACCATTATCTTGGTAAAACATTGACACCTACTGCATTGTCTTAAGACTTATGTCTCAGATGCTTCAGATTTTTACACATCGTGTATAAGCACATATATACTATACATTTCCTTGGGTTGAATTGAAATCTCCAGTAGTGATTTGAAGAGTTTGGCTTATGGGGCAATGGGGCAGGTTTGCATGCAGTATGCAAAATTTTCTGCTAAGTGCAATGGGCTTTTGGAAATTAAATTGGTTTATTTTAATCCATCCATGCTTGTTGACATAAATGTCACATGTATGCTGAATATCATTCTTCTGTTTCTGCTCCAATATTAATCCTTAAAAATATCATCTTAGATAAGCTATGACTATACAATGCCAAATATTTATCTTGCAATAATAAAACTTGCTTTTATTATCCTGACATTCCCAAATCTGATATTTGACAAGATGGAGTTAAGTGACCTGATACTGTAGAATAACAGAACTAAGCAACATGAAATGAAAATCATTTTGATCCAGCCACATAGTATCACAGAACTAAATAACCCCACTCCAATACTTTGCGAAATTTAATAATTTTGACTAAATGTTATCAGATCAATTATTGTGCAGCACTGACTATTTTACTATTGAAATAATGTGAGAGGAAGATAGGGGAAACAAGCATGAAATATAGGGGGCAAAGAAGATTAAAAGACTTCTCTGCTCTCCATTTATGGAGGGTCTGGACAGAGCTTGCCGTCTCCAGCAATGAGCAGGGACTCAACAAAGGAGGCTGCCTCTGTGATGCCTTCATTCCAGCAAGCACTGTGAATTTGGAAGACAGGCATCCAAGACATCCTCTATCTATCTATCTATCTATCTATCTATCTATCTATCTATCTAAATGTCAAGCAAGAATTCTCATTATATAATGAGAATATATATATATATATATATAATCATTTGTAGTCCTGCCTGGATTGGGCTCTTGTAGTTTCCCATTGACCTTAATCACAGGGCATGGTAATACTAATTAATGCTAATGGATCTCCTGTATTCCATACATACTCTTCCTTACTTCCATTGTGGAGTAGTACCTTGATTTCATCTTCATAGTTCGGGTCAGTCACCCCAGCGAACACTGTAACTCACTTCTTAGCCTGTTGACTTAAAGGTAGGAGGAGCCCAAAGTGTCCAGGTGACAATCTTAACTTCTAGTTTAATGGAATCATTGTTGTGTCTCCTGGTGGCAGCATTCCTCCCTCTGGAACTAAGATCTCTAGTTCAGCAGAATGTAATACTGTGGGAACAGGGAGCGAAAATTTTGCTAGTTGTTCACTAGGGGTGATAGTAAGTGGTACCACTTCCACTTCTACTGTTTGATTCCTGGACCCATGAATCCTGGCTACGGGAGAAACAGTACCATATATCGGATGCTGATTCAGAGCATACATGGCCTTCTGGAGAACTTTGCCCCAGCCCTACAAAATATTGTCACCTAGTTGGCATTGTAATTGTGACTTCAGAAGGCCATTTCACCATTCTATCAATCCACACACTTCAGGATGATGGAGAACATGGTAAGACCAGTGAATTCCATGAGCGTGAGCCCACTGCCACACTTCTTTAGCCGTAAAATGAGAGACTTGGTCAGAAGCAATGAACACTGTGTGAAATACCATGATGGTGGATAAGGCATTCCATGAGTCCGTGGATGGTAGTCTTGGCAGAAGCACTGCATGCAGGATAGGCAAGCCCACATCTGAGGTAAGTGTCTATTCCAGTGAGGACAAACCTCTGCCCTTTCCATGATGGAAGAGGTCCAATATAATCAACCTGCCACCAAGTGGCTGACTGATCACCCCAAGGAAAGGTGCCATATTGAAGTCTCAGTGTTGGTCTCTGTTGCTGGCAAATTGGGGATGATGTAGGAACCATAGCCAGATCAGCCTTGGTAAGTGGAAGTCCATGTTGTGGATCCCACGGGTAACTTCCATCCCTGCCATCATGGCCACTTTGTTCATGGGCCTACTGGGCAATCACAGGGGTGGCTGGGGAAAGAGGCTTAGTGGTGTCCATAGAACAAGTAGTCTTATCCACTTGATTATTAAAATCATCTCTGCTGAGGTCACCTGTTGGTGAGCATTCACCTGGGATACAAATATCTTCACAGGTTTTGACCACTCGGAGAGGTCCATCCACAAACCTTTTCCCCAAATTTCTTTGTCACCAATTTTCCAATTATGCTTCTTGCAAGTCCCAGACCATCCAGCCAAACCATTGGCTACAGCTCATGAATCAGTATATAATTGCACATCTGGTCCTTTCTCCTTCCAAGCAAACAGCACAACTGGGTGCACTGCTTGAAGTTCTGCCCACTGGGAAGATTTCTCTTCACTGCTGTCCTTCAGGGATGTCCTAGAAAGCTGAAGTGCTGCAGCTGTGCACTTTCAGGTGGTGCCTGCATATCGTGCAGAGCCATCTATAAACCAGGCTCTAGTCTTCTCTTTCTCTGTCAACTGATCATAAGAAACTCCCCATGGGGCCATTGGTGCAGGCTGGGGATGAGAAGGCAGGATGGCAGGAGTAGAGACCATGGGCATTTGAGCCACTTCCTCATGTAACTTAATCATGCCTTCAGGACCTGTTTGAGGCTGATCACATATATACCACTTCCATTTGATGATTAAATGCTGCTGTGCATGACCTACTTTATGGCTAGATGGGTCAGAAAGCAGCCAGTTCATGATAGGTAGTTTGAGTCACATGGTGACTTGGTGATTCATAGTCAAACATTCAATTTCCACCAAAGCCTAGTATCAGGCCAAGAGCTGTCTCTCAAAATGAGAGTAGTTATCTGCAGAAGGTGGCTGGGCCTTGCTCCAAAATCCTAGAGGGTTCTGCTGTGATTCACCTATGGGAGCCTGTCAAAGACTCCAAACAGCATCCCTATCTGCCACTGACACCTCAAGCTCCAAAGGATCTGCTGGATCATATGGACAAAGTGACAGAGCAGCTTGCACAGAAGCCTGGACCTATTGCAGAGTCTTCTCCGGTTGTGGATCCCACTCAAAACTGGCAGCCTTTCAGGTCATTCAAAAAATGGGCCACAGTTACACACCCAAATGAGGAATGTGTTGCCTCTAAAATTCAAATAGACTCACTAGGAGTTGTGCCTCTAAAGCAACATACACTTTACCTTAGAAGGCATATCTTGATAGATCCCACACCACTGAACCTTTAGAAATTTTGCTGAGTTAGAAGGTCCTTGAATTTTAGTCAGATCTATTTCCCATTCACTGGCATGCAAATGTCTTATCAATAAGTCCATTGTATTTGCTACTTCTTGCTCAGTGGATCCAATCAGCATAACGTCATCAATGTAATGGACCGGTGTGATACCTTGCAGAAGCAAAAAGCAACCAAGGTCTCTCTGAATAAGGTTATGACACAAAGCTGGAGAGCTGATATATCCCTGAGGTAGGACAGTAAAGATATATTGCTGGCCATACCAGCTGAAGGCAAATTGCTTCTGGTGGACCTTATGGACAGGAATGGAGAAAAAGGCATTTCCTAAGTCAATGGCTGCATATCAGGTACCAGGAGATGTGTTAATTTGCTCAAGTAATGAAACCACATCTGGTACAATAGCTGCAACTGGAGTCATCACTTGGTTAAGCTTCCAATAATCCACTGTCATTCTCCAAGATCCATCTGTATTCTGCACAGGCCAAATGGGGGAGTTGAATGAAGATGTGGTGGGAATCACCACCTCTGCATCTTTCAAGTCCTTGATGGTGGCACTAATGTCTGCAATCCCTCAAGGATGACATATTGTCTTTGATTTACTATTTTTCTAGGTAGTGACAGCTCTAATGACTTCCATTTGGCCTTTCCCACCATAATATCTCTCACTCTAACAGTCAGGGAGCCAATGTGGGAGTTCTGCCAGCTGCTAAGTATGTCTCTGCAAATTATGCATTCTCGCACTAGGGAAATGACCACAGGATGAGTCCGGGGACGCACTGGACCCACTGTAAGTAGGACTTGCGCTAAAACTCCATTCATTACCTGACTTCCATAAGCCCCTACTTTAACTGGAGAATCTCAGTGATGTTTTGGTCCCCTGGAATCAATCAGCTAAGAGCCAGTGTCCAGTAGTCCCTGAAATGTTTGATCATTTCCTTTTCCCTAGTACACAGTTAGCCTGATAAAAGGCTGGAGGTCTCCTTGGGGAAGGATGGGAGAAAGATCCACTGCATAAATAGTCAGTAGTACAATGGGGTCTTTCCTCAAGAGGACCTAGCCTCCTCTTCATTCAGGGGGTTCTAGGTCTGTAAACTGGCTCAAGTTTGGATATTGATTGAGTGGCTGTGATTCTCTGTTTTTATAATTCAAATTAGTCTTTTGTCCATTCAACCTAGAAGTTTTCTGTTTGTATAATTTAAGTAGGAATGCAGTAGGCTTCTTATCAATTTCACTTCTAGGAACAGAGTAATTAGCCAATGCTAGAGCTCTACACTCAGATTATTCTGATTGCCGCTGCCTCTGCTGTCCATTATGGTAGCTACACCCACCTTGTCTGTGACAGTTAAGCG
The DNA here is from genome assembly GCF_009761245.1 of Sapajus apella. NCBI lineage: Eukaryota > Metazoa > Chordata > Mammalia > Primates > Cebidae > Sapajus > Sapajus apella. The sequence goes on from NW_022436956.1 coordinate 13,252,243, forward strand.
CTGTCACTTGGACTCTGATTATTCCTATTGTATTTATATCTTGTACTTGAGTGACTGTGGTTCCCACCATTAGATCTCACATACAGAGAAGAGCAATTATAGGGCTCTTTAAAGTTGCAGGTGCTGCCCTCACAAATCTTTTTCTCAAGGTATTGGTCAAGGATATATTTTCTGGACCCTCCCAGTTGGGATGAGTAGGTCTAAAGTGACTAATCCACTCCACCATCTCAATCTCCCTAAGCTGTTTGTTCCCTACCTCTACATTAAACCAAAGGAGATCAGGCACTTCCAGCTCACTCATAGTGGGCCATGTTTTAATTCATGTTTCAGCTAACCAAGCAAATAAATTATTAGAACCCTTTTAAACTCCTTGAGCTGCAACATTAAAGGCAGAGCCCCTACTTAGTGGGCCCTAGTCAATAAATTCCGCCCAATCCAACTCTATTTTCCTTCCACCATTATCCCATACACCTAATATTCATTTTCATGCCTATTTTCTAGATTGCTGTTTACATAGAGACCTCAAACAGTTCTTTTTGAGTGTAGTGCACCTCCTCATTGGTCATACTCTCAACCTCACCTCCAGGGGCCTGCTGGGACTTTATTACACATCTAAAAGCAAACAGAGGTGTTGGGGGTGGCTCCTGAGGAGAATCAACATTATTTTGCCTGGCAACTGCCTCAGGGAGGCCATCACTATTGCCTCAGACAGCACAGGGTTTATCTCCTCAGACAAAGGTGGAAAGGCTGATGGAAGCATGGGTCAAGGAGCGGATATTGCCATTACTGGGGATGGGGAAGTTTTTCTTTCTGGCAAAAAAAGGTTCATCATGTTTTAAAAATTCAGTGTCCCCAGCTTCATCAGGGTCCTCCCACACATCCCCATTCCAAGTTTCAGGGTCTTATTACTTTCCAGTCAATGCCCTCACTTTAACAGTAGACACCTGGTGAGGCTGTGCATGCACCTTTCATTGCAGGTCAACCACTCGCATGATAAAATCTTGTGTCTGTTTTTCCACAATTTCAGGTCTTTCTCTACAGGAGATAAGACTCAGGGCAATCTTAGCAGATTTGAGGCTCAATATCTGCTTCTGAAGCTGGGAGACAGAATCCCTGAGTTCATCATTTTCTTTCATCATTTGTCCACTGAACTTAGGAGAAACCAACCAGCTTCATTAAGTTCCTTGGTTCTCCACACGTGGTCAGAGATACGTATACAGTCACTAAGCTCCTTGCCTCTCATGAGCGGTAAATCAGGAGTATCAAGTGCATTTATTTTGTATAACTCTCTAAAGAGTACATGCCAAGGACTATCAGTGTTCTCCATACTATTAGAAGCACAGTCCTTAGCATTTTTGGGTCTAAGCCTATTAAGCAGCCAACTCCAGGAACCCTAAAACAAATGAAAGAACTCCATCCTTAATATTCTGTTCCTCTAGAACCACTCCTGGTACCAAAATCTGTATTAGTCAGGGTTCTTTTAGAGGGACAGAACTAACAGGATATAGAAAGGGAGTTTATTAAATATTAACTTACACAATCACAAGGTCCCACAATAGGCTGTCTGCAAGCTGAGGAGCAAGGATAGCCATCAGAGTCCCAAAACTGAAGAACTTGGAATCTGATGTTCAAGGGAAGGAAGCATCCAGCATGGGAGGAAGACGTAGGTTGGGAGGCTAGGCCCATTTTGCATTTTCACATTTTTTTTTCTGTCTGCTTTATATTTACTGGAAGCTGATTAGATTGTGCCCACCAGATTAAGGGTGGATCTGCCTTACCCAGCCCACTGACTCAAATATTAATCTCCTTTGGCAACACCCACAGAGACATGCCCATTAATACTTCTGTATCCCTCAATCCAATCAAGTTGATAGTCAGTATTAACCATCACAAAGATCTAACCTAAAGACAAAGCTGAGGATTCTCCATTTCACAGTTTCCGAGGTAATGACTCTATTCCTACTGGACAAACTTTAGCTTGGAAATGATCCATTCATTCACTCCAGGTCACTACTTCCATCTAAGATTTGGAAATTCAGGCAGTGGATCATACTGCAACATCCATAATCCACTGCCACCATGTACTGGCTTATCTTGACCTAGAATAGCAATTAACTTAGATATTTCTTGGGACATACGCCCATACAGAACAAACAGGCTGGCCATATGAGAGCAATCTTCTATAATAAAAGCTGGCCAGACTTGAGATAGTCCCTCAAAGTTGTTGAGGCATTTAAGTATTCTAAGGTTTTTATATAATCCTCTTTTTGTCCTTCTTGGAGTTTGGCTTCACTGTTCCCCTTCTCCAATTAGGCCTACGATATTCAAATGGAGGTTCAAAGTAGCATTTTCAGATAAATTTGGAAAAAAGTGAAGCCATATCATATTTCCAAGCTCTACTTTTTTCTCAGCTAGCTGGGTCAACTGGACCACAAGATGGACTTGGTTTAATGACCCAACTAATAATTTACGTCTGTGTGGTCTTGGCCGTTTTCTCAAATGGGTGAGAATAAAAGTCGAAATGGAATTTTAAGAATAATCAGTGCAGGTAAATTGCCAAAAAATGACCATACTTACTCAAATCTCCCTAATGACATGGAAAGATTGATAATTTATTCGTTTATGTAGTTTATCTCAGCAAATAAATCATTCAACATACATTTATTGAGTGTCTATAATATGCTAGTTTCTGAAAATAAGAGGTAAATTGAAGAAAGACCTATGGTAAAGAGATTGCAGCATAAGCAGGAGAGGCAAAAGCAAATATAACTTCCTATCAATGTGATATATGCTAAGGTATAGGCATGCAAGGGTGCTTTGTGAACAGAGGGCAATGATATTTTTCTTATAATTAACAAGCATATATATATATACACACATATACACACTATATATACTATATATTTTCATATATCACTATATATGTTGTAGTGATGTGTGTATGTGTGTGTGTGTGTGTGTGTGTGTGTGTGTGTGTGTGTGTGTTGGTTTGTGTATACTCAGCACAGGGTACTACATATAGAATATATCTATTTATAAGAAAGAACAAAGCCACTTCCCAAGTATTTCTTTCTTTTTTTGCCCAGTATGCAATTCTTCCTGTTTCTCTAGTATTGAAAATGTGTTCACCTGTCAAATGGAAAGGCATCTCATATATTACATATATATATACACACACACACTATATATATGCTATATATACTATATATACACTACATATACTATGTATAGTGTATATGTAAGCTCCCTGAGTATACACTATATAGATATATAATATATACACACTATACCTATTTGTGTGTGTATGTGTGTATATATATATATATACACACACATATATATATATATATAATATCTGTAGCTATATATCTATTTAGTGCCCTGTACTGAGTACTCAGCAGAAATAGCCTAAGAATTCTGGGAGCCACCTTGTTACTTCCTAATTCTCGGTTGCCAAGGCTGCAATGATTAATCTTCAGAAAAGCTACAGTTTAGCACCTGTTGAATGATATTAGAGGAAATCATCTGTGTTGCAAATAGAGAATATGTTAGGGAGGCTGGACTCAAATGAATCCAGGTTTTGATATCTTTCTCCTTCTGCTTTAGCAGACAAATAATCTGTTGCAACTTTGCTGCTTCTCTTCCATAGCTTGGCTCTGTTCCCGTGCACCATTTTGTTCTAGGGGATGCCTAAACTGATTCTTCAGTGTTAGCCAAAACAAATGAGGAGCTTGGCTCTCGGTCTGGTCGCAGCAGCTGCTGTGATTGAAGTTCTCTGCACCTAAGACAGTGGGGCAGCTTTCCATTTGACAGATGAACACATTTTCATTACTAGAGAAACAGGAAGCATTGCATACTGGGCAGAAAAAGAAAGAAAGAAATATTTGGGAAGTGGCTTTGTTCTTTCTCATATCAATTGTGGTTATTGTTCAGCTGAAATGCTGGTGAGGAGGTTGATGATGTGGGAGCCTGACACCCATGCCTCAGGCTTCTTCCCGTTAGACTATAACTGTGAGCTGACAGCTGTATGGTTTCTTGACCTCAGGTTGCCTCAGCCAGAAAAATTCTTTGTAGGTCTGCTCTTGGAGGCAGTTTCTGTTCATGTATGCAGCAAAGGGCACAGAGAGGCCAGGAGGTCTAGGGAAACTCACATATCAAGGAAAGGGAAATAAACATGTGGCTGTTTCCATAGGTTTAGTCATAGAATGGAGCTAAACTGTAAAGCGAGTATGTGAAGGCCTTCAAAATGACTACTCCAGACTACGATGGTGGACTCTACTGCAGTGGGACTGGGTAATGGTTCTTCAAAGAACACATCTCTAGTAGGGCAACCTTGTGACAGTCTTTCCTTCATCACTTCATACTCAGAAAGCGTTTTAATTAAAATGGTGGCTTGGAAGGCATCCTTAATTCCTAGTTTTATGTATTGAGTCCCCAGATAAATGTTGGTGCCATTCACAGATGTAAGAAATCCAAGAGGCAGAGGGAGGAAAAGCAAAGAAAGATAAGAAGAAAATGCATAAACCTAAGGTATGAAGTTGCAAATGGAATGTTAAAAGTTTAGTGTAAGTATTGAGAAATGTCTTCAAGGCTGAGAGGAGACTAGAGTCCTCACAGATATGTGATTTCTAGATCATGTAAACTATATTTACAATGATCACGGCCGGGCGCGGTGGCTCAAGCCTGTAATCCCAGCACTTTGGGAGGCCGAGGCGGGTGGATCACAAGGTCAAGAGATCGAGACCATCCTGGTCAACATGGTGAAACCCCGTCTCTAGTAAAAATACAAAAAAAAAAAAAAAAAAAAAAAAAAAAAAAAAACAATGATCACTATTTAAAAAAATGCCTGTCTACCATATATTCTATGGAAAAATTTGGATTGCCTGTCAAAGAAACTAAAATGTATTGAATAACTACTACCTGTCAGACACTGTGCTAGGTGCTTTATATAAGGACATACCCATAGCCGTGCAAAATATGGGCTCTAGATCCTTTGTTATATACATAGAGAAGCTGAGGTTTAGGCTGTCCAAGATCACATGGTTAAGTGATGAAGCAAGAATTCCAACCCGGTTCCTGGTGTCTTCAAACGTTTCCATGCATTTGAACAGTTATTCTACACACATGCCCCTGGGCTTTCCCACCTATATCCATATCAGACATTCTTAATAACTCTTAGCACTCTTTCCTGCCTGGCCTGGACAAAGTCACAGATTTCTCCACATAGGACTCTGGGTTGCTAATAATTGATGGGAGTTGGCATGTAAGGTGAATCCTTCAATGTAGGAGGAGGGGAACTAGTTTTGCTCTCATGTATCTTTCCTAAAGACTTGAAACATAGCTCACTACGCATTGTCTTATCATTGTTTATGTCTCCGTTATGTTCATTAGTGGGTTCCTTGAGGACCCACTGGGACTGTCTCTCACTTTTGCACCCTTGTCACATGACATACATAACGCTTATTCTCTGGTCTTTAGAAAAAGTACTCAGATTTGCTTATCCAAAGCATCTTCAAATTTCTTCCTATCTAGTAGTCCATGTTCATTTTAAAAGCATTTGATGAAGTCTTGTTGACTGTGGTGACTGTGATGACAGAAAAGTCATGGAACTTGGTTAAAATTCTGCAGTACGTAAGTCACAAAACCAAGAGAAAACCAGTTTTCTGTTTTCTAGTGAACTGCTTCCTCTTAAGCACCAAGACTGTAGAAATCTCATAGAGGCCTAAATTTCAGTTAAAGTTTTCTAGGATTCTGTATGTTTTTGCAAAGCCAGTAGAGTTTTGTTTTAGTAAAATTACTATATTTAGAGTAAGCTTTTGATAGCTCCTCACCTTATTTTAATTTCTTTATCTTTTCTTTTCTGTAAATTATGCTTTTATATTTGCTCTGTGCAAGTAAATCTGAAGTACAATCAAGGATACTCTGCAAGGAAAATGTTATGTACAAATGCTACTTCCTACAAGCAAGGGAATTATGTATATGAGTTACTAGATTTTTCAGACTCTCAATTTTCTCCTTGGAGATAAAAATATCAGAACTGACCTCACAGAATTATTATGGAAATTAAACCAACTATTTAATTAATTTATTAAGTAATTTTTGTATAAATAGGTTAATATATAATAGGCATTTAACAAATGTTAGCTCTTATTACTGTTAATACTAACATGACTTGCTTAAGGAATGACAGAAAAAAGAAAAAGTACTACCACCCTCACTCTACCCCCTACAGTATTGCTATTTTCAGATCTGTGATTCCTGCTTACCATAGATTATTGATTACAGAACAGTTTTGTTTTGATATTTCTCTGTGCATCAATTTATAATAAAGCAAGTCAAGGTCAACTATCATGCTTGTCATGCCCACAGCCTTTCCTCAGGGAAATCACCTTGTAGACACCTCTTGCTGAAGGATTAAAAAGAGCATCCCTGGAGTCTCAACCAAGTAGTCCTGCTTCTAGCCCTACCAAATGAGGCCATGGGGCAAGCAACTGGCTTGAGAGTAGCCAAAGTCCAGGCGCGCCAGTGGCCTGTGAAATCTCTACATCTCTATTCAGGAACAAGCTAATCTGATAAGACCCTCTCAACTCTGCAGTCAGGCTTGGGAACTGTGGAGAAGATTAGGTTATTCACAGTGAGAGCCAAATTCTGAAAGGAGTCACAGAAAGACTCCATGAAGTAGAATGAGGGCATATACTGGAGTTACGAGAAATGGAAAATTATTTAGTAGAAGAAATGCTTAGCAGACAAATCTAGCGGAAGCCATGAGGGTACATTTGCTGCTTATGATGGCAATCTCTTGATGAACTCCTGTTAAAAATTCCGTACACCTGTGTCCCTCATTCCAACTCTGAGGCTCCTGTTGGAGGTCTCTGAATACGCTGCTGATTTTTTCATGTCATGTGGCTTGAGGGACTCAAAGCTGTCCTGTGACCCATCTGTTGATTTCCTCAGTAGTTGCTGCTCTACTAACCTAATGCCATATTGGACCTGGAGTTTCTCTGTGAGGCTTGCAGTCTTCTAGACTGCATAGAGCAAAAGAGAAAATGGTACATTCTATTTTGAAATGCTCACAAATCATCTGGAATTTCTATCAGGGTTCCAGTGTTCTTATGATCTCCAACCACAGCTGGGACCTGAGCTACATCTCAGAGACTACAGAGCACCCCATTAATTCACATTTCCCCCCTTCTGTTCTCAGTTAATGAATTCTAGTGTCACCGCATCATCTTCCTGACTCCCTGGCTTATGGTGTACATGGTGGGGTGTTCGGTTTGGTTCGGTTGTGCGGTTGTTTCAGAGTATGCAATAGGCATCTACAACTAATCCAAATTCATTCTAAAAAAACACTATACCACTCATGGGTAACTGAAGTACCTCATAGCAGATAATTCACAGTACCCATCTCTTACAATATTATTGTCATTTTTTTTTCACTTATCCCCAAGCTCTACTCTGAACATGTTATCACTATTATTATTTTGAACAAACTATTATCAGTTAGATCAATTAAGAATAAGCAAAATGAAAGATTTTAGTTTACCTTAATTTATTCCTTCTCTAATGTTTTTCCTTCTTTATGTAGATCTGAGTTTCTGACCTTTATCATTTTCTTTATCCCTGAAGAACAACTTTTAACTTTCTTATAAGACAGATCTACCGGCAAAAAGTTCCCTCAAATTTTGTTTGCTCAAGAAAATCTTTCACTCTCCTTTTGAAGGATAAATTCACTGCACAAAGAATTGTTGTTTGTTGGGTATTTTGCTTTCTTTTAATACTTTACATATTTTATGCTACTCACTTCTTGCTTGGTTTGTGAAGAGAATTCTGATGTAATTCTTACTCTTATTCCTCTACAGGTAAGGTGGGTCCCTAAACCCCTAGCTTATCTCAAAATTTTCTTTTCGTTTTTGATTTTTGCTGTTTAAATATGATATGCTGAAGTGTAACTTTTTTTGTACTTATCAAGGTTGGTGTTTTTCTGAATTTCTTAGATTTGTGGTTTGGCATGTATTATTAATTTTGGGAAGTTCTCAGCCAGTATTACTTCAAATATTTCTTCCATTTATTTCTCTCTTTCTTCCCCTTTTGTTATTCCTATTACATATATAGTGCACCTTTTTAAATTGTCCCACAGTTCCAGTGTATTCTGTTACATCTTTTTCATTTTTTTCGTCTGCATTTAAGTATTGGGAATTTCTATGATCTATCTTCAAGCTCACTGATTTTTTCCTTGGTCATAGCCAGTCTACTGATCAAAGGCATTTTTTATTCCTGTTACAATGTTTATCATTCTTAGCTTTTCTTTTGATTCTCTTCTCAGAGTTTTCATCTCTGCTTACATTACCCATCTGTTTTTGCTATACTGTGTTTTGAATCTTCCAGGCCTTGGCTCTTCCACATTTAAAGCCAAGGAAGTAAAATAATTCTGTTTCTATTTCAAGTAGCTGGTACTTGTAATAAAAGACATGACTTTTAAGGCTATTTTTCCTGCTTTAGATCTACCCAAATATACAGACAAGTTCCAAAGTGAGGCATTTAACTCTTTGTTTGCTATCAGCTCTACTTTGAAGATAGCATTCTAGCAAGTTGTTGATGCTGCTTCAATCATCAGAGAATGGGGAAGATGAGAGTAAATAGACCTCAATATTAAAATATCCTCCTACTATATTTTGCTTCTTAAGGGATTTGTAAAACTTGGAACACAGAATTCACATTGCATTGGCCTAGCCAGAGAGCAAGATAGTCCTAACCAATCCTGTGAAGGTGACAGAAGAAGTACCTCCACCCCTGGCCTGAGAATTATTTTTAAGGTTAATTTACCCATTTATTTGGCCAATTGATTCACACTCTGGTGGTTGTAATGAATAAAAGGAAACCCAAACATACTCACTCCACTTCTGTTTATAAAACAAGAGAAATTTGATGTTGTACTTGGGGCTGAGCACAACTAACTCAGTTGACAGCTAACCAGAAACTCCAAAGAGAGAAAAAAAATCTGTATAGAGGAAAATAATCTATTCCGTAATACTGTATGCTATTCCCCTAGTATGTTGTTCGTGTATTATCAGTGTCACCTATTTTACATGGGAATGTTACTGACTATAGTGCTTCTGTTGATATTTCAAAAAGATTCTAATCTCATTTCAGTAATAGCTTCTGTCACTCCCAGCGACACATATGCCATAACATTCCTGGTTAAATTGACAGAAATATTAATATGCTCAGATTTTATATTATTTGACCCACTATATGCCTCTTTCTTAGTATTGAATTACCTTTGTTTTCTACACAGTGTCAGAGCCTGGCTGCCCAATCCCAGTGTATTCAGAGATTATTCACTAGGGATATTGGCCTTGTCATCTCTGCATGATTTTGTTCTTCTCTAGCAGAAGATCTTTTTAAAGCTCCATGAACTTTCCTATCTAAATCATATGCTTTTCAATCTTCTGTGACTCAAAGAACTTGGTTTTTGTCTTACTTCTCATGTTCATTTTATTTCATTAAAGTCATTAACTCGCTGAACTGGGATAGATTCATGGCCCAGGCCTACACTTTCCCTACCAATTTCCAACTCTTTTCTTGAACTCATTACCTTCCATGAAGCCAGGAAGCAATTGCCTAAATATCCCCTGTTCTTTCCATCATTCATCATAGAAAATGGTTTTAAATCCCTTTATCAGCTAGTTGGTATCTCACTGTGTTTGGGTTACATAGTGAACAACATTTTGGAAGAGGTGTTACTTATGAAGTTTCCACCCCTTGGCATCAGAATCCATATAGGAATAAATATGAGTGACTATCTCTAACACTTTCTAAATGTAAATGGGGTTTTAGAAAAGTAAAAAAATAAGAGATGCTAAATAGGACTGACAATATAGTAGAATAAAACAGTATTTAATTTTCTGTAAATTTGATAATGAACATATTGATATACCATAAAGCAGTGATAAGCAGTACCAAGGTCAGTGTCTGGCACATAGACAATAATCAATAAATATTTGTTAATAAATAATTGAGATTTTTATATGAATTTCAAATTTCCTACACACTAAATATTGGTGCAAAGTCATGGGAATACTATGACCATGTGGAAGAATTTTCTAGGAGATTCGATGATGTTTTAGTCTACAGGGGCATTGGGAGAGGCAATCATGTTGGAAAGAGGAACTAGAGAGTTTCTCTTAAAACTCTGTATAGGAATTATTTTTGCCTACATAATGCTAAAAACGTTGCCTATATTTTTACCTATTTTAATCTGACAAATCAGGTAGTGGGGGGTTGAGGTAGTGAGGGGTTTTTTGTTATTATTTTTACTTCAATAGCTTTTGGGAAATAGGTAATGTTCAGTTACATGCAAAAGTTCTTTAGTGATGATTTCTGAGATCAGTGCACCCATCACCTAAGAAGTGTACACTGCACCCAATGTGTAGTCCTCTATTCCTCATCCCCTCCCACCTTTTCCCCCCAATCCCCAGCCAACATCTTTATTATTTGGTTTTTTAATTATGGTCATTTTTGCAGGAGTAAGGTGGTTTCACATTGTGGCTTTGATTTGTATTTCCCTGATAATTATTAATAGTGATGTTGAGCATTTTTTCATAGGTTTGTTGGCCATTTGTATATCGTCTTTTGAGAACTGTCTATGTCATTAGTCCACTTTTTGGGGATTATTTATTTTTCTTGCTGATTCATTTCAGTTTCTTATAGATTCTGGATATTAGTCCTTTGTTGGATGTCTAGTTTGCAAATACTTTTTCCCATGCTGTGAGTTGTCTTAGGTGATATGTGAGTGAAAGAAGTTTTCTAAAGATACATACAGCACCTGAGATTAAGAGATGACCTGTTGTCCGTATTATAAGTGATTATTTTTATTTAGGGAAGCTTTGGGAGGTGAGAGAGATTCTGGAAAGTTTAGGGCCACCCTCTCACCAATAGCTGTCTCACCAAGACAGCTATTGGAGCCACTATTACTCAGATTTCTAACATTATTGTTTTTGTTCTAGGTAATTCTTCATCAGGTTTACAATGTTCACACATTATAAAAACTATGAAAAAACGTTTCAGTTGCTGTGATGCAACTGTTTAACACTTGCTTGAATAGCAAGACATTGTTAGTTGTGGTAATAGAGAAATACTTCTTTGGATATGTATTATGAAATGTCTGCTACCAATTACTTTTATTCTGGCAACGATTTGTTCTCCCGAAGTGCCTCTGCATTTTTTGTCTCTCTGTCTGTCTGTCTCTCCCTCAGATGCCTCTCTGTTCTATCTGTATTGTGTTTCCAGAAGGGAGGAATATTCCCCTTATTTTCGGCCAGAATTGGCCATTTTTAGGTTAAAAAAATGTGCTCCCATCAGAAAAACATTTATCCAAAACACTTCTAAACATTCTTTCTGGCTACAGCTGCTCAAGATTTTACCCTCTAATCATTTCAGGCCGATTAATCTCCAAACTACATATGTGGCATTTTTAAAGTATGGAATCCAGAACAGAACTCAATACCACAGGTGAGATCTGATCCCAGCTTTCTCATAGCTTGAAAGGCGTGTAAATTCCATCTGGGGAGATATTTTGAACTTGAAGAACTGGTGACAGATTGCCTTTATTAAGCACCCTCTGAAAACAGAATATTATGTTCCACCTCGGAGGGTCAACAGACTTATGGACAACCTTGTAGAAGGCAGAGAATTTACTCTAAAAACTTTAATGTAAGGCGGAGCTGAAAACCGAGCCACTACTTGCTGCTAATCATAAAGCCATATCAGATGAAATCCCTCCTACTGGTATTTGCGTAGCCATCGAAACATGAGAGGTTTAGGTTTATAATGACACGATTTATTCTGCAATACGTATTTGACGCATATCTTATCAGTGTCTGATTATCCTGCAATACAATACATATTTGATGCATTTCTTATGGGAGCCTCTTTGGGAACAGGTTGGGAAAAAGGAATGAATTAATACATGCTCAGGGCTTGCAATGTGCCAGCATTATCTCATTGAATTTTCAGAATTGTCTTCTAAATTCAGATTGCTATTTTTTGAATAAAGAAACTGAGTCTCAAAGAAAGGGTAAGCAGCACACATTTTAATTCTGGCAGGGCCAGGATTAAAACTTAAATGTTTTATTTTAAAATCCATGCTTTTTTCACCATGTTTCCCAGGAGGCTGCCTGTGGGTAAAGTAAAAACTGTGTTCTTTAAAACCCTATAATGCAAGAGGGGCAACCTACAACTGAAACAGTTAATAATGCTTAATTGTTGCAATGATTCTAAATTGAAATATACTAGAACTTACCATGTTATTACAAAACAAGCATCATCAAATTATTTGAGGAATATATCACCCCATTTTTCTTGGTATATTCCCTCTGCTCTGCATACCTTTTCTAAACTGTTGGTGATTGAATAGACAGTCTTGCATCACTCACATATGCACATTCATTAGGCATTCTTTTCACTATCCTTTTCACTCCAGAAATTCTATTTCTTCTACCGAAGTGGTGGATTTTTTATCAGTGTTGACAGGTTGCTAGGGCAGAATCTTTGCCTTTCAAGACATTTAAAGCAGATAGAAAACACTGATGCAAAGAAATCTATGAATGTGCAAGAAATCATAGATAGTAATGTCTTAAGCACCCAATGTCTTGCTTAAGCATCCAATTTTTATCAGTAAGAAAATGAAGACCCAGAAAGGCCTATAAACAGAATGTTACCATAATACCTACCCCATATAAGATGACTAGAAGATTCGTTTCCCAAACTATGAGACTTTCAAGAATGAAAAGAGGTGCCACCTGGATAGGATGGTGGCAAATAGACATTGGGACTGTCCCAGGCAAACCAGAACATACACTTATCCTAACCTCTTTGTAAATTTATGACAATGAATTAAAATGGCATACTTCCAAGCACCTAGATTCATGCCTGGCACATATTTAGAAAGTGCAAAATAAGTTTTGGTTAACTCTGAATCTGAAAGTCCAGTTGCTCAGAAAGTTAATGAATGAGTTGTGAGCTAGACACAGTTTTTCTAACTTATAAGGGTCAGAGTCAATAGTACCAAATGAAACAAAAACACAAAGTGATAACTGATCCTTAAGTTTTACTTTTATTTTAAATTTTTATTTTGTTTTATTTCTAATATAGCAAAACCTCCTGTCATGTTATTCTTTCAATTTCATAGGTAGGCCAAATTATTCAATGACTTTAGTACAGAAACACATCAGTAGACAACTGTGAAGACTCATAAATACAGCAGGAAGAAAAGAAGTGTCAAAGAAAGGGAGGGAAGAAGTAAGGGGGAAGGATGGTAGAAGAAATTATTTCCTAAATTGTAAGATTCTGTCAAATCTGTGTCCAGACAAAATGTTACACATTTTATATGGAGCTGCTCTGAAAGGAAACTAGATTCAGTATTGACTTATAACTTTAAAATCCTGTGAGACTTACAATTACCCCCATTCTACTATCATTTTATTGTGTGAAAATTTCCTACATCTCTCTTTTAGTTGGAGATTTCTTCATTGGGTGCAGTTTGCTTTCAGAGCCCTTGAACTCACCCCTTCTCCACTTTTGCCATAAGGATAGCTGCACCATTCCTTAATTTATGGCAAACCAAAAGTGAATGACCTAGTATCACTTGCTCCAGTGTTAAGTTATGAGCACCAAGAGCAGTTAAAAGGTAATATCTAGGCCGGGCGCGGTGGCTCATGCCTGCAATCCCAGCCCTTTGGGAGGCCAAGGCGGGCGGATCACGAGGTCAACAGATTGAGACCATCCTGGCCAACATGGTGAAACCCCATCTCTACTAAAAATACAAAAAATTAGCTGGGTGTGGTGGCGCATGCCTGTAGTCCCAGCTACTCGGGAGGCTGAGGCAGGAGAATTGCTTGAACCCGGGAGGCGGAGGTTGTGGTGAGCCGAGATCGTGCCACTGTACTCCAGCCTGGCACCTGGTGAAGGAACGAGACTCTGTCTCAAAGAAAAGAAAAAGGTAATATCTATATATAATACTTTCTTAGGTTGTGTCAGGTAGAAGCTCCAAGTTTTATGTTTTGATTCTGTCTCTGTCCAAAGAGTCAGAGAAGCCTTCCTTTCCTACTTCCAAATCCAAAACATTGGCTTCCTTCAGGATATTTCTGGTTGAAATCGTATCCCTGGAAAGGCAGCACATGGATGTATTCTGCTACTTGCCATTTCTCTGATGGCAATGAAATTTCAAACGTTATCCAGGCTTGAAACCTGGCCCTCACACAGACCTGTTTTGACTTTTTCACTCTGCCCTGTTCTGACTGGCTGGCCATTGCCAGCCCCGCTGGGAGGCTGGTCATCTTCTAAGGACTGGAAGAGCTAAATCGGCAGCTGACTAGCATTCCAACCATCAAAAAGGCCAGCACAAACTGGTCTTCTCTATGGCTGCACACTGGCCATCCCCAGGGAATACAAGCCACTTTACAGATAGCAGCATCACTTTAGAAATGTTCTGTTCTAGTTTTACTGTACTAAAAAAATAAAGAATCTGAATAATACTCATCAGTCACCCTAAAGCAAATTAATGTAGAAAAAACTACCTTCCACTATATAATTGGATTATGTAGTTCATGGAGGGATATGACTTGTCTAGCTTACATTCAAGTTCATATTTTCTTCAAAAAAAACTCCAGGATTTTTTTCAAGTAAGAATTTTCAAAATAAGATTCCCCTCAAAATGACTACATTTTTCTATCTTAAAATTGAGGATTGTGTTCACCTGTTTGTGCATCACTATAAAGAAATACCTGAGGCTGGTTAATTTATCAAGAAAAGATGTTTAATTGGCTCACGGTTCTGCAGGCTGTACAAGCATGAGTTTGGCATCAGCTTCTGGTGAGGGCCTCAGGAAGCTTTCGATCATGACGGAAGACAAAGGAAGAGCAGGTGCATCCCACAGGGAGAGCTGGAGCAAGAGATGGGGAAGGTATCATGCTCTTTTAAACAACCAGATCTGGCATGAAGTCAATCACTGCCAAGGGGAGGTGATAATATTTATAAAGGATTCATCCGCATGATTCAAATGCCTCCACCAGGACCCACCTCTAACACTAGGGATTACATTTCAACATGAGATTTGGATTTTATTTTTAAGTCAAGTTCCATTGTTCTTCTCTCTCTGAATTATACATGCAAACCATATCTAAGATTGTATTTCTAAGTCAAGTTTCATTGTTCTTCTGTCTCGGAATTGTATCTCATTTTTTCTCTATTGTGATATGTTTTCTTCCAAGTACAACAAAAAGAATGCCTGAAAATGAACAGTTAAAAATGGAAATGTATGTTTTATTGTGCTGTATATTTTACCAAACATATTGTTTTAGTTAGGGTAGGATAGTTTAGGCTGTGGTAACTAATTAATCCTGAAATCCCAGTGCTTAACACACTAAAGCTTTATTTCATGTTGTGTGACATTTTCAATGTGAGTGAGCTGGGGGCTGGGTTCCTCATTATCTCACAAATCACAGGCTGATGAAGCCTCCACCATCCTAAACACATGCCTTTGGGGTTTGCTCTGCCAGCCTTAGAAGACATTTATTCTGCCAGGCGTGGTGGCTCACGCCTGTAATCCCAGCACTTTGGGAGGCCGAGGCGGGTGGATCACGAGGTCAATAGATCGAGACCATCCTGGTCAACACGGTGAAACCCCGTCTCTACTAAAAATACAAAAAATTAGCTGGGCATGGTGGTGCGTGCCTGTAATCCCAGCTACTCAGGAGGCTGAGGCAGGAGAATTGCCTGAACCCAGGAGGCGGAGGTTGTGGTGAGCCGAGATCACGCCATTGCACTCCAGCCTGGGTAACAAGAGCGAAACTCCAAAAAAAAAAAAGAAGACATTTATTCTTTTGTGTTTTAGACTGAATTGACAATGTATCACTTTTGGTCATAGCACATTGGCCAGAATTTGTCACATGGCCCCACCTGGGCTGGAGGCATGGGTGATCACTTGGATGTTCCATAAGCAACAGGTGTCTCTGCCACGTACACTTACACCAATGTCTTCCGACAGCATAATGAATTCGTTGATGCTGATGCTCTTGCTACTACTAATAATATAGCAACCATTTATCATTTCCCAGGTCTGTATTAGCAATGAACTCTTGAAACCTCATTCTACTCATCTAGAAACCGAAGTTCAAGAAGAGAGTGTCACTTCAGGTCATCCTGGAATCAGATGCCATGGTACAGTTAGAAAAGAGATTTAACAGGGCTAACCCCTCTGAAAAACACAGAGGAGAGAGCAAAGTAAGACACAGAAAGCCTTCAGATCATGCTGCAGGTCTGGCAATGTGAAAGGATGGAGGAAAAAAGAGCCATCCTCAGGTGGCTGAGCAGCCTTGAGAGTTGCAGCTAGCCCAACATGAGCTCCCAAGGACAGATGGACAGTTGGAGGAGTCTCACGTTGCATAGACATGGCCAGGCCCTAGGAACCCTGCCATGCTCAGGCACTGGCTGGGAGTCCACATTTTTAGTTCTCATCTTGAGGCAGATCCCAAAGATGCTGCAGCTGAGGCAATCAACTGACTGCACTCGGCAGAGCAGGTTTTCTTCTGAAGGGCTGCCTCAGGTAGCTGTACAGACAGTAATTGGGCACGTCAGAAACCAGATTCAGGTGTCCTGGTGCTAAGGCTTTCTGCTACGAGAGTGTGTATTGCTGGCTACAAACTTTTAATACAATTATATTTCTATTAACTGAATAAACACATGAAGAAGAATATTTTAAAAGCAATGAGGAGAAATATAAAGGTAATGTAGTCATGTGATCACAACTCTAGCCTCATGTCTGCCATTAACAAGCTATGTGATTTTGGCAGACTCACTTGACCTCTGTGCCTTACCTTTCTCAAGTGTTAAGCTAGATGATGATTGGACTAGATCAGTCATTCTCAAACTTTATCACAATCCCCTGGAGGGCTTGTAGAAACACATATTTCTAGACCCTATTCCCAGAGTCCCTGATTCAAGTAAATCTTGAATGGAGTTGGAGTTTCCATCTCTAACAAGTTCCCAGGTGCTGCTACTAGTTAGGGCCCCACACTTTAAAAACCACTCACTCGATGCTAAGATTGCTTCAAATTCATACACGCTGTTTGTGATTCAGCTACACTACTTTGAAATCATCATTGCTACTGTCATTTATTTATATCTACCCTGTCATTCCCAATTACAGACTAATATAAAGATTGTCTTTATTACATTCTATAAACTACCTGCGTAAATAACCCCAAAATTAAATAAAAACATCGAATTTCTTTTTTTTTTCTTTTTTTTTTTTGAGACAGAGTTTCACTCTTGTTACCCAGGCTGGAGTGCAATGGCGCGACCTTGGCTCACCGCAACCTCCGCCTCCTGGGTTCAGGCAATTCTCCTGCCTCAGCCTCCTGAGTAGCTGGGATTACAGGCACGCGCCACCATGCCCAGCTGATTTTTTGTAGTTTTAGTAGAGACGGGGTTTCACCGTGTTGACCAGGATGGTCTCGATCTCTTGACCTCGTGATCCACCCGCCTTGGGCTCCCAAAGTGCTGGGATTACAGGCGTGAGCGACCGTGCCCGGCCATAAACATCGAATTTCTTACCATGTGTCATGTGTTGTGCTAAATACAAAACCTTTAGTTAAGAGACTGATAGAAAATACATCATTATCCTCATCTTTATCATCATCATCATTATATTCATCATTGTCATAGCTAACACTTACTGCACACACACAATGTCCTGGACTCTGTACTAGCTTTTTAGATCCATTATCCCAATTACACAAATTCATGATTAAACATTATACCATGAGTGTTTTAAGGAAAGGGGAACAAACTGTAAAGCACAGAGATAGAGAAGCAAAAGAGGCTTTAGGACAGACAGATAGGGTATGGGAGGAGCAATCCAGTGA
The DNA here is from genome assembly GCF_009761245.1 of Sapajus apella. Taxonomy (NCBI): domain Eukaryota; kingdom Metazoa; phylum Chordata; class Mammalia; order Primates; family Cebidae; genus Sapajus; species Sapajus apella. The sequence continues at coordinate 13,270,167 of NW_022436956.1, forward strand.
AAAGAGCAGTGTGAATAAAGTGGTAGCCATATATAAACAGCATGGTCTTTTTGTGGAGTGGAGTAGTTTGGTGAAATATCAATATATACTAGAGTGATTTTGGAGGTAAGGAAGGAATGCTGTTTGTGTAAGTGAGGGAAAGAAATAAAATGGATTCAGACATGCAATTTTTTTAAATTTAACTTTTATTTTAAGTTCTCAGGTACGTGTGCAGGTTTGTTATAAAAGTAAACTTGTGTCATGGGTTTCGTTGTACAGAAAATTTCATCACCCAAGTTTTAACTGTAGTGCTCATTAATTATTTTTCCTGATTCTCTGACTCTTCCCACCCTCCATGCTCCACCCTCCAATAGGCCTCCGTGTTTTTTGTTCCACGCCACGTGTCCATGAGATGTCATCATTTATCTCCTTCTTCTAAGTGAGGGCATGTTGTATTTGGTTTTCTGTTCCTACATTAGTTTACTAAGGATAATGGCCTCTAGCTTCATCCATATTCCTGAAAAGAGCATGAACTTGTTCTTTTTCTGTGGCTACATAGTATGTCATGGTATATATGTACCACATTTTCTTTGTCTAGTCTACTATGATTAGGAGCTTAGGTTGATTCCATGTCTTTGCTATTGTGAGTAATGCTCCAACAAACATATGTATACATGTGTCTTCATGATAGAAGGATTTATTCTGGGGAATTGCTACACCATCTTCTCAATGGTTCAACTAATTTATACACTCATCAACAATGTATAAATGTTCATTTTTCTTTGCAACCTCACCAGCACCTGTTATTCTTTGATTTTTTAATAAGCCCTTCTAACTGGTGTGAGATGGTATCTCATTGAGGTTTTGATTTGTATTTCTTTAATAATCAGCGATGTTGAGCTTTTTTTCATGATTGTTGGCTGCATGTATGTCTTCCTTTGAAAAATGTCTGTTCATAGGCAGCAATTTAATTCTGTGGATCTAACACGTTTGACAACAACAGCTTAGAGCAGTCTGCACTGTGCCACCTGATAGGTAAGCAAAGTCTGGTTGACGATTTTACTGTAGATAAATGGAAAGAAAGCAGTGTCGATAGTATAATACTTGCCCCAGCTCTTTTGCAGAATAGACTGTGTGGCTTTGAGCAAGTCACCAAGCTCTGTCAGTATCATCCTCTCCTCTGTAACATGAATGTAGTACTCACCATACCTATCTTAAGGACAGTTAGGAGTATCAAGTATGAATGGTTTGTTAACCACAAAGGTCTGTGTGTCTGTGTGCCGTTATTAATAAGAATGGTCTCTTCCATTTTTATCACATTTAGATTTTTCAAAACATTTCTAGATTTCTTGTTCAGCAGCAGACTTTAGTTCCTTCCAAGAAGTCCAGGTCTCCCACAGAAAACAGTCTAGCATTTATCCATTTGACTGGGGAGTGTCCTGAGCTCAGGGTGGCTTTATGAATGTGGAAAGGGAACCCCCTTTCTCACAACTTGATATCACAGGAATTCCCCCACCAACTTGGGGTAGGTTGTCTTCTCACTAAATGCAAATAAGAGACTCCCAGAGAGTTAGCCCCTGTGATGTTTTGTGGTATATAACAATAAAAAGATGACAAAAACATAATGGAAAACCAAAATATGGCTGAACAAAACATGTAATTAATATATCCCAGGAGTTCAATTGGCTTCCCTCTCTGGTTGGAGTCTAAAAAAACAAAGGAAGGGAGCAAAATCCAATCCAATTAAAGAAAATGCAACTCAGGCTAAGGTCAAAGCTAAGCTCTAGGGATCTCTCATTAACCACTTGAAGGCAAGTTCAGAATGGCTTAATAAAAGCCTTGACCTCTGACATTAGGAATATATTCAAGGGAAAATCAGATTCTTAGCCCAGAGAAAAGATAGGAAACTTTGTCTATAATCCAATTAACAGATTCATATATATTTGGTATTTGGAAAATTGAGCTTATCTATGGGGAGAGTGCTATAGAAGCTGGCTGAACTGGGACACCTTGGTTTTATGGGTTATCATTCCCTTTAAGCAGATGGCTAAATTGAACTCGAAGGCATCCAAAGACGATTATAGGAAATAACTCAAAATTCAGAGAGGAATATTCTCAAAGAGTGGATGATGTCAAATAATTTATATTTGGCTTTAGAGTATTATCCCGACTCATTTTCAGTACAGAATTTGCCTATGCACTGGTGTTTGGTTGAGATCATTATTAAAACAGACTGGCATTCTCTGGGTCTTCAAGAACTAGAGTGAAGTGAAGGTGGCTGAGAGTTCTATTTGGAAACATAAAGTGTGAGATGACTAATAGACACTTATGTGGAAGTGTGGAATATGTGAATAACCTCAAAAGCCATCCTCTCAACACTCAATTGTCTCCTAAGCTAAAGTCTTTTTTTTCTTCGTTCTTTTTATTTCCACACGTTGTTGGGTAACAGGTAGTGTTTGGTTACGTAAGTAAGTTCTTTAGTGGTGATTTGTGAGATTTTGGTGCACACATCACCAGAACAGTATACTCTGCCCTATAGTCTTAGCCATGAAGTGTTTAGACATTCCTACCTGTCCCATGGGATGTTCCCTCAACACAGCAAACCCAGTATGTCTAAAACAAAACTCATCTTCCTCAACAAGTTGCTGTTCTTTTTGTCATTTATTTTTCTGCTATGGATTTCATCATTTTTCCAAGTCACCCAGGTTGCAAACCTCTTGGGTGGTCTAGGCTCCTCCCTGTCTTTTTCTACCAAGGTCAAGTCACCAAGTCTTGTCAATCATAACTTTGTAAGAGTCATTCTATAGTTCCCTCTCTTCACTTAATCTCTTACTGCTCTTGTTTAGTTCAGCATCCTCAGAATTCCTTTCTATCTAGAAATGAGTCATCTTGACTACATGTCTCAACATTTACTTCCTGTCTTTGTATTACCTCCACACTTATCTTTCAAAAACAGTCCTCTGCCAGTGTCCCCTTCCAATTCAGAAACAATGGACTTGCCATTTGTGATAAAGGCTGCTAGGTGACTTCCAGTATTCATCAATCCACTTATTATTCCTTAAAAACAGAACCCTGGACAATGTGCTTAGCTGAGACAATAATCTTTCCCAGGTTCCCTTGCAGATATACTCAGTCACATGATCAAGTTCTAGCCAGTGAGATGTAAGCAGCAGTTGCCTTTTGAGTTGTTTTCTTCAAAAAAAAAGAAGCAATTTCTTCATCTTCCTTCCCAGGGATGAAATGGGATCAAATTGCTAGAGCTCCAGTAGATGTCTTGAATCTTAAAATAATCTTGAGGATGGAAAACAGCAATGAAGACGACTGAACAGAAAGAAAGAGAGCAAGTCCTTGATGACTTTATGGAGTTGTCATACAACCCTGAACAGCTTAATTCTGTACCTCTTTTATTTACATAGAAAAATAAACATTTGTGTGTTTAAGCCACTATCCTGGGGGTATATTACTTATAGAAGAAGGCAAATCTGAACTGGCATACCTTTACCCAGAGGATACCCCCATTTATATTCACAGTGGAAACTAAGCCTCTTCTAAGTCTGTTTCTACAACACTTCTACCAGAAAAATTTCTCTCAATCAAGTCAATATTCTTCAAATGTACTATGCATTCTTTTGTTTCTGAAATCTGCTACATTATCTCAGGGATCCTGACTTTCATTTATTTCCACAGAATCCAGCAAATACCTTGCACACGGAGACTCAAACAATAGAATATAATAGACTTTTCAAGATGAGGGGGAATTTAAAATTTCTCTTACCCGAAATTGTCTACATAGCAAAGGAAAATTCTTTATATATTTGGTACTCAAACTATGTTTCATTACTGACAGCATTTTATAAGACCCCAGGTGACTCAAATGCACCTTAAAGTTTAAAAGGCATTACATCTCAGCATCTCTAATCAAACGCCATTCAATTGCTAACAAATAAACAAAACGCCCTTTCCTGTTCTTGGACAGCTGTAATTGTCAGTTAGTCATTCCACATAATAAGCTGAAAATTGCTTTCTTGGAACTTTCACCTATGATTTTCCTATTTCTGGTCTCTGGAATAACAATAAATAATGCTGATCTACCACAACTATTTGAAGATAGCTATCACTGGTTCTAAGCCTTCTCTTTTCTTTCTATTTTTTTGGTGGGGGGGAAGGAGAAGGTACGTGTGATAATTTGATACATTCATGTGATTTGTAAAGATTGAATCAGTGTAATTGGGATATCCATCACGATAAATGTTTGTCTTTTCTTTATGCTAAAAACATTCCAATTATTGTTTTCCAGCTATTTTGAAATATACAATATGTTATTATAGGCTATAGTCACCTCTTTTCAAAGGTAAATAACCCATTTGAATTGACATTCTTTTAAAATTTTTAGTAACTTAAATGGCAATTTTTTCTTTTATTTTTAGTTGATACATATTAATAACAATCATACATATTTATGGAGTACAGCGTGATATTTTGACATAGGTGTACAATGTGTAATGATCATATCAGTAGCATATCCATCACCTCAAACATTTATCATTTCTTTGTGTTGGGAACATTTGAATTCTCTTTTCTAGCTGTTTAAAAATACATAATAAATTGTTAATTATAGTCACCTGATACTTCTATAAAACAACAGAATTTATTCTTCCAATCTAGCTGTACTTTCTATAGCCTGATTTTTAGACACTTTGTCTTCTTTTAATGAATACTATGTTGTTAGTGCTCTAATTAGAATACAAAACCAAAATTCAATGTTATTCTCTGGATGTATGAGACTAGATGCCACATGAAACAGCAGGCTGTAACTTCCTTCATCTGCAGCCATAATTTGTTACATGGAAATATTTGCTAATCACTATAGTTTTGATGTTCTCATAACTAACACATACAAATACTTAAAAATCATTTTAAGTTAAAATGTACTGAAAATATTAAAAAATCACATCTTGTTTATGTATCTGTTTTTATCAGAAAAAAAACTATGTATGAATCAGGACTCCTCTTTTCTAGAAAGAGCTTCATCTGCTACCACTGAAAGCCAAAAAATGTTCTATCTAGTACTGTAAGCCCTCTCGAGTGTCTCACTTTCTAACTGTCTATATAGGACACTTTTTCTTAATGTGCTGGTACCTCAAACTCAGCAGCCTTAAGCCTAGCTCATCTCTCTGCCCTTTCTATAGATATGCATGAATGTGTCCTACCATCCTTTAAGAGAGCAGTCTCCTTGACAGCAGAAATTGATATTTCCCACACCTAGCACAAAGAATAACCCATACTAGACACTAAATAAATATTTTTAAATGAATGAGTCACTGTTTATTCACTGGGACATAGGACATTACTAGATTTGACTTCAGCAGCATGAGTTAGGATAGACAAACCAGTAAAATACCAGAACTTTTCTTGCTATCTTCAGGTGAAATGTATAGCTCCCTCTGGGATTGTCCCAACAAAGAAGCTGACCTAGTTTAATAGAATATAAATATAGTGTGTTCCCAAAAGGTCCCCAAACACAAGATACACTAAAATGTATCTTCAGTGTTTCAAGTGGTGCAACTAATACAGATTGACCCACTTAAAATGAGTCTTTTTACACAAAGCGGCTTCTATTTAAACCAGGACCATCCCACAGAATTCTTACTGTCTACTGTCTAGCAAGATTCTACTTCTTTCCTCTGAATAACTTTTGAAGAATTTGTATTTACCAAAAAACAAACTCAAGGCAAACAGACAAACAACCACAACCCCAAAACAACAACACCACATTTGACCAAAATCGTGGTTCTTAAAAAGAAATCTAGGCAAATGCAGAAATGGAGAAGAACATCTAACTTCAACATTTTCCATATTTTAATAGTCTCAATTTGGACAACTTCACTCAACTTCACCTATACCTACAAGATATAGGCAACTATATCTTCTAGATATTTTGTCTGAGATTAGGTATCTATCAGAGGGTAAATATTATTGCCTTGTTTGTGGTATCATAAAGTGCTCATTACCATTAGGCTCTGGGAATAATACCATCCTAGTTGTATAATTTTAGAAAAAGGGACCAGTTTACTGAAATGGCCAAGGATAAGTCTTATGCAGTATTATTCATATCTTTTCATAATTAATTAAAAGATGATCAAGATTAAAGCAACAACTAGTAGTGGTCCATTCTATACCTAGGGAAAGTTCACCCACTACCCTCTTCTCTCCCTCAATGTCACTTCAGTAAAGAGAAGCTTTGATTTAGTAATTAGCGGGGCATAGAGTGGTTTGCATTGCTCCCTCTTCTGTCAATCCTAGTCTTAAGTTTATGTCCTAGAGATGGGCAAAGGCGATCTCCCACTTGGGGGGACTTCACTGCCTTGGAAGTTCTAAAGGAGTAGACCAGGGGAAGGAGTAATGGCATAGATGGCGCAGGCCAGCTCCAGTCTGGGTTTAGAAGCAAAGGCTCATTTTTTTCCCTCACTGTGAAGCCATAAAAGCAAGCTAATGAAATGAAAAATCTGCTGCCTATTGATGGAAGTTTTGGGTTGCTTCCAATCTTTCGCTATTACTAACAATGCTGCAATAGATATTCATGTATATCATTTTGCATGTGTCCTAGGATAACTCTAGGATACATTCCCAGAAGTGAAATAGCTGGGTCAAAGGGTATATGCATTTGTAATCTTAATAGATATTACCAAATTGCCCTCCCTAAGGTTTGTAACAATGGACATTCCCACCAGCAGTGTATGAAAGTGACTCTTTTCCTACAGACTTAGGAACAGATTGTATCATATTTTTGGATACATGGCAATCAGATAGGTGAAAAATAGTATCTAATGTCACTTTTAAATTTCATTTCATCTATGAGTAGTTTCACATATTTAAAAAATACTTTGAGTTGCCTTTTATATCTTTTGCTCATTTTTATATTGGGTTTTATCAAACGCTAAGAGTTCTTTACATATTAGGGAGATAAGCTCCTTTTCTTGCTATTCGTTGCAAGTATTTAAATTCAGTGTAACATTTATATTTTTCTTGTTTGATGGTATGCCTTCATACTAAAATTTTCTTCTAATTTTATGTAGTCAAGTATAACATTTTTTTTTTTAATTTTGAATTTTGACTTAAATTTAGATAGGCTTTTTCCTATCCAAGGCTCAAATGGAATCTTTCCATGTTTTCTTTCAGTATTTTTACTGCTTCATGTTTTATAGTTAAATCTTGACCCATTTGGAATTTATCCTGCTTTGAGGTATGGTATGTAGATCCGATTGTTTCAGCAACTTTAATTGTATACTCTTTTTTTTTTCCTCTCTGATTTGAGATACCACTTTTATTGTATATATTCGATTCTATTTCTAAACTTTCTCTGTGTTTTCCCATGAGTACATTGGTTTCTTCATGAGTTAGTGTCATGCACTTTTCATTATTAAGGATTTATAGTATGTTTAAAATCAGGTAGATTCTTCTTCACTCTTATTTTTCAGAGTTTCTCTAAGTATTGTTAATTTTTGCTTAAATTTAAAAAATTAGCTTTTTAAAAAAAATGTCGGCCGGGCGCGGTGGCTCAAGCCTGTAATCCCAGCACTTTGGGAGGCCGAGGCGGGTGGATCACGAGGTCAAGAGATCGAGACCATCCTGGTCAACATGGTGAAACCCCGTCTCTACTAAAAATACAACAAATTAGCTGGGCATGCTGGTGCGTGCCTGTAATCCCAGCTACTCAGGAGGCTGAGGCAGGAGAATTGCCTGAACCCAGGAGGCGGAGGTTGCGGTGAGCCGAGATTGTGCCATTGCACTCCAGCCTGGGTAACATGAGTGAAACTCTGTCTCAAAAAAAAAAAAAAAAAAAATGTCATTTCACTGCAATTATACTAATTTTATAAATTAGATTAGAGAAATTGACATCTTTGAAATGTTGGATCCCCCCCAATATAGGACAGTTATTTCTTTCTGTTTGTAGCATAATGTTAAATAATAGTGATGATTATGGGCAACCTCTTTATGTTTTAGGGGGAATTCCCCTGTGGGTTTGCAATAAAGAATGATACTCTATTTAGTACTCACATATACATATTCTATCATATTAAGAAATTATCTATTTAACTCTATTTTATTGAGTTTTTAAAAATCAAGGATAACATGGATTTTTTAAAATATCAGGTTTATTGAAAGATACTTTTCACATGGTAAAATTCAGCTTTTTAGGTACAGGGCTCAGAGATTTTGACAAATGTATTTAAGACACAGTATTTTCATCACCACAAAATGTTTCTATGGCCCCTTTAGAGCCAATTTTCCCAAGATCCCCACCACTGTTGACCACAGATTTGCTGCTTTTTACCTATGGTTTTGTTTTTTCCAAATTGAATGGAATCATACAACATGTAACCTTTTTGTATCTTGCTTCTTTTTTTTTTTAGCAAAATGCTTTTGGGATGCACCCATGTTGTTGTATTTATCAGTAGTTGTTTCTTTTTATTGTTGAGGAGTCCGTTGTATGAATATACCATGGTTTGTTTCTCCACCATCCAGCTGACAGACATTTGGGATATATCGAGGTTTCCGTTTGCTATAAATAACCTACATGTATTTGTGTGGCCTTATGTTTCCCTTTCTTTGGGGTAAATATCTAGGAGTGAAAATCTGAATTGCATGGAAAGTGCATGTATAACTTTATAAGAATTTGCCAAACTGTTTTCCCAAGTGTTTGTATGACTTTGCACCCACATCAGCAATGTGTGAAACTTACGGTTGCTCTGTATTCTTGTCAGCACTTTGCTTTGCCTTTTTTTGTAGTTGTATAAGTGTATAGTAGTATTTAATTGTGATTTTAATTTGCATTTTCCTAATGACTAATAAGGTTGAGCATCTTTTTATGTGTTGGTCTCCCGTAGCTCCTCTTTGATGAAATATCTGCTCAAATCTTTTGCCCATCTTTTAATTAGAAAATTTATTGTCTAATTATTTTAGTAGCTTAATTGAAGTTGAAAATATTAATCTGCACTTATTAAAAGTATACAATTTGATAAGTTTTGACAGCTATACATGCCTATGAAACACCAAAATCAAATAGTAAATATATCTCTTGCCCTAAAAGTTTCTTCTTCTTGACCTGTTAAAATTCCCCTCTAAGACCTCTGCCCTGACCCTCATCTTCAGGAAACCAGTAACATGATCCCTGCCATTAAAGGTTTTCTAGAATTTTATATAAATGGAGCAATGCAGTATGCATTTTTTAATAAAATGCTGCTTTTCTCAATGATATCATTATTTTCAAATAAGTCTGTTGTTTCATGTATGAAATGAGATTCGGCACATTCAAGATGATATGACCATAGACTGTGTTGCCCCTTGCATCAATTTGCATTCCTTTACATTGCTGAAGATTAATTTAGGGAGTATTACCATGTTAACAATATTAAGTCTTCCAATCCATGAACATGACATGGCTTCATTTCTTTAGTTGGTCTTTAATTTTTTCAACAACGTTTCATAGATTTCATTGTGGAATCCTTAAACTTATTTTGTTACACTTATTCTCATTTTATTCTTTTTTATACTGTCATAGATAGAATTATTTTCTTAATTTCATTTTTAGATTGTTCCTTAAAAATGTATAGAAAGACAATGAATTTTTGTGTATTGATCTTACTTCCTGAAACCTCACTGAATTTATCAGGTCTAATAGATCTTTTGTGGATTCCTTAGGATTTTCTGTATACATGATCATGTCATTTGCAAATAAAAATATTTTGGCATCTTTTATAATTCAGACATGTTTTATTTCATTTTCTTGTCTGATTGCCCTGAGTAGAATCTCCACAAAATATTGAATAGAAGTGGCAAGAGTGCCAGGTACAATGGCATGAACCTGTTGTCCCAGCTACTTGGGGTGGCTGAAGCAGGATGATTGCTTTAGCACAGAGGTTGCAGTCCACTCTGGGCAACACAGCGATACACCCAACTCAAAAAGAAAAACAAAAAAAAAAAAAAAGGAAGAGGCCATTTTTTCCAAGGTATAGTTTAAATCCACTGTTTCTTTGTTGGCTCTCTGTCTTGATGACCTGTCTAATGCTGTCAGCGGAGTATTGAAGTCCCCCACTATTTTTGTGTTGTCTATCTCATTTCTTAGGTCTATTAGTAATTGTTTTATAAATTTGGGAGCTTCAGTGTTAGGTGCATGTATGTGAAGGATTGTGATATTTGCCCTTTGGACAAGGCTGTTTACCATTATATAATGTCCCTCTTTTAATTACTGTTGATTTACAGTTTTGTCTGATATAGGATTAGCTACCCCTGCTCACTTTTGGTGTCCATTTGCATGAAATGCCGTTTTCCACCTCTTTACTTTAAGTTTATATGAGTCCTTATGTGTTAGGTGAGTCTCCCGAAGGCAGCAGATAGTTGATTGATTAGTTCTTATTCATTCTGTGGTTCTGTGCCTTTTAAGTGTGGCATTCAAGCTATTTACATTCAGTGTCAGTATTAAAATGTGACGTACCATTGCATTCATTGTGCTCTTTGTTGCCTGTGTCCTTTTTTTGTTTTGTTTTGCTTTTTAACATGTATTTTTGTGTTATAGGTCTTATGTGATTCATGCTTTAAAGAGGTTCTGTTTTGATGTGTTTCTAGGATTTGTTTAAAGATTTGTTTAAAGATTTTAGCAGTTTAACGGCGAATTCTCTCAGCATGTATTTGTCTGACAATACTGTATCTTTCCTAAGGATATATGATGCTTAGTTTTGCTGGATACAAAATTCTTGGCCGATAATTGTTTTGCTTGAGGAAGCTGAAGATAGGGCTCCAATCCCTTCTAGTGTGTAGTGTTTCTACTGAGAAATCTGCTGTTAATCTGATAGGTTTTCCTTTATAGGTTATCTGGTACTTCTGTCACAGCTCTTAAGAGTCTTTCCTACATCGTAACTTTGGATAATCTGATGACAATGTGCCTAGATGATGATATTTTTGCAATAAATTTTCTAGGTGTTCTTTGTGATTCTTGTATTTGCATGTCTAGGTTTCTAGCAAAGCTGGGGACGTTTTCCTAGACAATTCTTTCAAATATGTTTTCTAAGCTTTTAGGATCTTCTTCTTTCTCAGGAACACTGATTATTCTTAGGTTTGGTTGTTTAACATAATCCCAGAATCCTTGGAGGCTTTGTTCACATTTTCCTATTTTTATTTTCCTTTGTCTTAGTTAGAAAGGGCTAATTTGAAGACCTTGTCTTTGAGCTCTGAATTTCTTTCTTCTACATGTTCGATGCTATTGCTATGACTTTCCAGAGCATTTTACATTTCTAAAAGTGTGTCCAAAGTTTCTTGAATTTTGATTTTTTTTCTTTAAGCTATCTATTACCTTGAAAATGTTTCCTTTCACTTCTTGTATTGTTTTTTGGATTTCCTCGCATTCAGCTTTTCCTTTCTCTGGTGCCTCCCTGATTAGCTTAATAACTAACCTCCTGAACTCTTTTTCATGTAAATTACAGCTTTGATAATGTTAACTGACTCATCTTCAAGTTCAAGAATTCTTCTTGCTCAAATCTTCTCTTGACTACCTCTAGTAAATTTTTAATTTCAAATACTATATTTTTCAACATCAGAATTTTTATTTTTAAAATCATTTCTATATCTTTTGATATTCTCTATTTCATAAGACATCATTTTTATATTTTCCTTTAGCTATTTAAATTTGTTGTTGTTCTTTGAGTATTTTTAAAATATTGGTCTAAATTTATGTCTGTTAAGTCCAAGGCCTGGGCTTCTCCAGGGACAGTTTCTATTGACTGCATTTATCCCTGAGTATAGGCCATATTTACTTGTTTTTTCCATATCTCATAATTTTGTATGGAAAAAATGGACATTTTAAATAATTGAATACAGCAGTGCTGGAAATCAGATTCTCTCTGATCCCCATGGTTTCTTGTTTCTGCTTGTTTTAGTTGATTTTTGTTTTTTGTTGTTGTTTACTGACTTTATAAACTAATTCTGTGAAGTATGTGTTGTTTGTTACGTGTGCCCACTGAAGTCTCTAGCTTAGTGGTTAGCTAACAACTAAATAAAGATTTTCTTAAATGCTGGTGTAGTAGTTTTCTACAGCTCTAAAAAAAATTTACCACAAGCTTGGTGTCTTAAAAAACACACTTTTATTTTTTCATAGTTCCGGATGTCAGAAATCTCAAATCATGTTCACTGAGGTGATATTAAGGTGTTGACAGGACTGCATGTCCTCTAGAGGGACAAGGGGAGAATTTGCTTCCTTGCCATTTCCAGCTCCAAGACTTTTCTTCTTTGCATTTCCTAGTTGATGGGACATTCTTTTCTTCCATCTTCAAAGCCAGCAGTGTAACATCTTGTGTCAGTCCTCATGTTACCTTGTTCTTTCGTGTCACATCTCAATATCCTTAGCTTAAGGACATCAATAAGCTTCTTTTGCCATATAAGACAACATCCACAGGTTCCAAAGATTAGGACTTGGGCATTGTTGATGGCCATTATTCAGCATACCACAGCCAAGAACTAATCTAGTCTTTGCCAAGAGGTTGTGTGTGTGTGCATGTGCTGAGGCTGACATTCAACACTCAGCCAGACGATTGACAACTTGTTCTTAGCCTTTACTTTCTGCTTAAGTAGCTAGCTCCTAATACTCCAGCTTTTCCTTTTAAGCCTTTTGTTTACTCTATTGTTCATTGCTAATCAATATCCCTCATATTAGGTAGCCACAAGGTTAAAACACTAGCCAGGAACTGTTTTAAACAAGTGCTCCCTAGGAAAAAGGCTTTTCATATTGGGTGAGCCCCAAGTTAAAATACCTGCAACCATGTAAGCAGTGTCTTCTAGGAAACCACCAGACAGATTAAATAATGACAATTCTTTGTGCATGATGTTTTGAAAGAGGTTTAGCTTCATTCTGCTCCTTCCAATGTCTGGAAGGTTGCATTGAGAACACAGGCTGTTATTTTTCAAGGCTATCACAGAGTTGGAGAAAGGAGAGGGGAAATAATGCAATTTAAATACTATACAATTCACTGTTATTACCATGATTCTGCTATTTTTTTTTTCAATAAATGCTCCCTGGGTTGCTACAAAACTCAGTAATTACTTAAGTTCTGAAAATATTGAGTCTGGAAATTTCTGCCAATTTTTTTATTGCTTTTATGGAAAAGAAAAATGTTTGAGGTACTGAAGTACTTATTCTATTTTCATTGATTGATTCATAAAGTTGTTTTAAAAAATGGTTATATCATTTTATATTTCCATGAGCAGTGTATGAGATTAGCGGTTCCTGCACATCCTCACCAATACTTTGTATGGTTAGTCTTTTCTGTTTGTCTGTTTTAGGTATGTAGTGGCATTTCATTGAGGTTTTAATTTGTGTTGTCCTGATAATGTTGAATATCTTTTCATGCATTTATTTGCCATCTGCATATCTTTAGTGACATGTCTTTCACGTTTCTTTGCCTGATTGCTTGCATAAGGATGTCTGATTATTTTAGAAACATTTGTTAAAAATGTTGTCATTTCTCCACTGAATTGCCTTTATACTTTTGTAGAAAATCAATTGACCATAAATTTAGAACAATAAATATAAGATTAAATTGCATTTATGTCCAGAAATCATTGTACCTTTCCTTCTGCTAGGTCATTTGTGTGTGTGTCTGGACAGATTTTATTTAAAACTTGTCATTAATTGAATGGGGTTTAAATTTTATAGTTACTATTATAATTCTCTGTATGTGACAGCCTTCAAATTCCTCCAGCTCTGGATCTCTATTTTCTTGCAGGGCATGTAGGTGGATATTCCTCAGTCCAATTCCATGCATAGGTTTCAGCCATCCCTGTGTGTATGTCATAGGGTAGGCTTCTCTCCTTGCTTTTACCTTATTTCTAGTGATAAACCACTATTCTGTGTTACTTGGCGTTAGTTCATGGTGCGAAGTGAGGGGATGATTCTCAGTTTTTCTGCTGTATTTTGTCCAAGTATTTTTTTTTAGCATCTATGAACATGTTTATATGATTTCATTCTCCTTAAATATATTATTAGGATAAAATATGTCAAAAATTTTCCTAATATTGAATAAATGTTACCTTCCTTCAATAAATTCCACTTGGTCACTATGCATTTTTTTTCTACCAGTTTTTATTTATAAATATTTTGCTTAGGATTTTTGAAAAAATATTAAAAATGACATTGGTTCTTTTTGTTTGTTTGTTTTGAATCTCGCTCTGTCACTAGGCTGGAGTGCAGTGGCACAATCTTGGCTCACCACAACCTCCATCTCCCAGGTTCAAGCGATTCTCCTGCCTCAGCCTCCGAATAGCTGGGACTACAGGTGCACTCCAGCACACCCAACTAATTTTTGTATTTTTAGTACACATGGGGTTTCACCATGTTTGCCAAGATGGTCTTGATCTCTTGACCTCATGATCAACCCATCTTGGCCTCCCAAAGTGCTGGGATTACAGGCATGAGCCACTGTCCCTGGCCTGGTTTATTATTTTTTAATAAAGAATTTGCCTGGAGTTTTTTGCTTAAAAAATAATTTGAAAGTTACTATTTAACTTCATAAGCTAACTTGCAAGATGTTTTTCTTTTACCATTCTTTGAAACAGCTTAAGTAGAATTGGAATCACATATTCTAAAGTTTTGATAAAATTATCCTATAAAATATCCTTAACATTTTGTGTGTGTCAGGGAGGGGGGCATCTTTTCAGGGACAATTTATTCATTTAGTTATTTTATTTCTTCTGGGGTCAGTGTTGGTTAATCATAGTGTCCTAAAATACTTTTCTTTTGTCGAAGCTCTCAAACTTGCATACAATTGAGCAAAACCTTTTCTTAAGAGCATCTTAATATTTTTCTGCCTATATGATTCTTATTTTTCATTTTTATGTTTTCACTTTCACTTTTTTCACTTATTAGGTTAAATTGCAGTTAATCTCATATGCTGATTTATTTCAAATCATTAACTTTCTTGTGCATTAGTTTTTTTGTTTTCCTGTTTTCTAACTCACTAATGTCTGCTTTTACCTTTTGAAATTCTATCCTTCTCTTTATCTTGTTTATTTGTGGTGTTTAATTAGTTTACTTTTGTTCATATTTCATTTTTATGTTTTATAATCTGTTCTGTGTTTTCTGTAATTTCTATGTATCATTGGGTTTCTTAAACTTTGATTTTGTTTCTGCAATAAAAATTTCCCCTTCACTATATTGTTAAGTTCGCTAAGCTCATGTTCCACCTTGTCCTGTGTTTTAACATCTTTTCTCTGGGTTCTTGTAATTCTGCTTTAGGGTATAACTTTTAGAGGCAATTGTTTTTTTAAAAAAAAATTATTTTATCTCTTTTAATTCATGCTCACACTCTTCATCTGTTCTATTGCAGAATTTTCTGGTATTTTTTGTCTGTTAGTAAGTTGTGTTTTTTTACTGTTATTGTTATTGCTTAGAAATATAATCCACATCAAGTTTATTTTTGTGTATAGGTGGTATTCCAGTTTCTTTCTTGTTTTAGTTTGCATATGTTTACCCTATGGTAAAAATGGTATTTGTTAAAAGAGGACTTTTTTTCCCATTGAATGGCCTTAGTGCCATAGGCAATAATAATTGATTGCATATGTATGAATCTCTTTCTGGACTCTTTTGTGTCACATTGGCTTCTATATCAATTATTATGCCTGTCCTGATTACTCCAGCTCTAGAGTAAGCCTTAAATCAAATAGTATCATCTTATAACATTTTTCTTTATTTTTGAGATTTGCATGGCTATTCTTTGTTCCTTGCATTTTCATATTAATTTTAGAATTAGCTTGCTGATTTCTACAAAAGATCCTGCTGGGATTGTTATTGGGATTGTGTTCAATCTACAGCTCAATATGGGGAGATGAACCAATTTGAAACTTCCAATTCACAAACATGGCACATATCTCTATTTATATAGTTTTTGTTTTTTTATAAATAGATTCATGTTTTCTTATTTATAACTTTTGATGTTTCCCTCTTTTCATTATAGCATCATTCTATCAATGCTTTTCCTATTACCTTATTATGATTCTTGGATTCTCCTGGACCTGCTCTTTGCAGGAGGTTCTTATAGAGGGAGAGGGGATAGAGTAGTCTTCTAACTGATACAAATATAGATTGCTTCCAAAATATATGTTTGTTGTTTTATTCTTTATAAAGACGTTCCTGATTTTTGTTTGTTGATTTTTATCGTATTGACTTCAACCACCAATGTTATCCATCCAGTTTGCTGACCATATTTTGGTAAAGAATGAAGTGGGTCCTACCCCTACAAGAAGTATATTGCTACTATTTTTGAGATCTGCCACTGTTGGGCACTTGTTCTACACTTCTCTTCACAGCTTCATTGCAATCTCAGCGGTTGTTGGAAGCTCTTACATCTTTTTTCAATATGTATATTATATCTTTATTCTAATTTCATTTAAAATTTAATTTCAGAATGTTTTTGCTTTGTATGAATTCTAAGAAAGAGGAAAAAAAGATGCTGAGTTATATAGCCATGTTAAAATAAAGATTCTAATTTTGAAAATCATATTTAAAACAGAATATATTAAGCTCCTAAACAAACTTACAAAATAGATTCTCCATATAGTACAATGAGAAATTATCTTATAATGTTCTCAGTGTCTACCTTGAGATGTGGGAGTTCTAGAGTCCCATCATCTAACCAAGAAATCTCCATTTCCAAAATATATAATCTTAAATAGAAAGGCCTATTATGAAAGATTAAAACTAAATTAATCTGAACAATTAGTTAAAGCAAAAATCCTTCAATATTTTAATTTTTCTAATAGTCTTTTATCTCTATTCAGTTAGACTCATAGGACTTTGGCATTTAAGAGCTGGAAGAGATATTAGATTCAGTTTTTCAGAAAATTGAACTTAACTGTCTTGACATAGAGGCCACAGTTGACTGGCAGAACCACAGCACTTAGATAGACAGCTCCCAGCCCTTTATTCTTTTACTGGTACCTATAGCTTTCTTTGCTAGATCTGTAATAAATTATCAAGGGTAATTTTTTTATTTCAATATGAGAAAACAGATTTGAGTTAGATAAGGCTGTGTACTTTTGTTAATAACAAAACTAGGACTAGAATTTAGGTCCACTCAGGGTGAAGAATCTTAGTTATTGAAAGATCCAAATATTACGACAATCAACGGGAATCACCATCTCTTCCATGTACGTATATATTTTTTTGAATGTGATGTTTCAGAATAGTTGTAATTGCTTTGATTTTAAAGTCTTTGGAAACAAAGATCTGGGTATACAGTGCATTAAAAATTACCCAACAAACTATCTCATTGGTAGCTGTTGAAAGGGTGCTTTCTAATGGTGAAGGTCTTGTTCAGAGAGTAGTTTATGCTTAGGTGTTTCACTTCTTTTCTTCCTTTTCCTCTTTTCTGATCTCCTTACCACCTCCCTCACGTATCCAGATCACACCAAGACCATGAGTAATGAATGCTCACAAAAAACCAGTTGCAAGACTGAAGGAGGCAGGAGACATCAAGTAAGGACACAGCAGGAGTAGGGGAGACCCGGGGGTCCTGGAAGCTGGGAGTTAAGAGAAATGTAAGGATCTGGAAATAAGACATCCACAGAATTCATATATAGTCCGAGGCTATGAAGATCAGAAATTAAACAAGTAGCCACGGCAGTAAACCTAAAGAATTGGGAGCCACAAGTCCTGAAAATTGAGTTAGATAGTAATCTCAAGGAAAAACTAGCTTGGAGCGGATGAGGGCAGAATCACTATTTTGCACAACTCTAGGGAGTACCGTTCATGTTGTCTACTGTGATGAACAGGCCAGCAACACTGGAAAGCTGACAGTGTCTTTAAAAGGTTAAAGTTGAGTCAGGCATGGTGGCTCACACCTATAATCCCAGCACTTTTGGAGGTCAAGGTGGGTAGATCACTTGAGGTCAGGAGTGCGAGACCAGCCTGGCCAACATGGTGAAACTTTATCTCTACTAAAAATACAGAAAAATTAGCCAGGAATGGTGGTGTGTGCCTGTACTCCCAGCTCCTTGGGAGGCTGAAGCAGGAGAATTGCTTGAACCCGGGAGGCGGAGGTTGCAGTGAGCCAAGATTGCACCACTGCATTCCAGCCTGGGGGACACAGCAAGATTGTGTCTCAAAAAAAAAAAAATCATTAAAGGTGAAACATGGGGATATAGATCTCTCCTAGTAACTTCTACTGTTAAACATGCTCTGGAGAAAAGTACTGAAACTCATATGAAGGTTATGTCTCCTCAGGAATGTTTGCATGCTGGTGAAAATCAAAGCAGTAAGTAAAAGGACTTAACGTTCAAATGGGAAAGATTCTGTGGGAAGAGGGGGTTTACAGCATTTTTGGGCTCCCTGACCCCTCTCATTGGTTGATATGCTGCCTGGGAGCCTAAGCACCAGACTTGGTAATTGTAGAGTTTTGGGGTGAGCACCCCTACTCAGCTCCTCAGTTCAATACACATGCCTTTAATTTGATGTTTTTTAATTCAGCTCCAAGACTGTCGTCAGCCATTTTTTCCTCTCCCCTTTAACACTGACCACCTTGTTCCCTTTTATACTGTGAACAGAGCCAAGCAGTGTGCATTGAAATCCAACATCCTTTGTGTTGCTTGAGAAATCTGAGGCTGACATCTCCAGGGCTTTTTTGTTTCTCTTGCCTCTCTCCTCCCGTGACCTGCCAACTCCTTTTGGCTTTCCTGAGCTTTCGTCATGTCCCATATCGACTGCTCCCCTTTTCTTTGTTTGCAGGATGCTGAGGATAGACCTTGTAGCACAATGACGCTGGCTTTGGGCAATGATTAGGTCAGCCTCCAACCCTGGGCACATGGGTCCAGTGATATTTCACCAAGCCAGGGCTGTTGTTGCTTCAGCCACTCATAAAGGAACCAATTGATTTTTTTTTCCAGACTGCTATTCTAAACTCCCAAGGTCTTTTCTGGGATTTTAGTCTGCTTCTTTAAATGATCTTTTTCTGTTTCTTTTCCTCCTTAGCCCTGTGGTCCTCAGGTACCCGATTTACTAATTACCCCCAATGCTGGCACCTGACAGCAGGTGGCCACAGTTCTGTTAATTATGTCCCCAGGCTTAGGAATTCTCTTTTAATGACATCCAATCATCTACCTCTGACTCTTGGGCTGAAAGCAGGTTGCAGGCACACTTCTCTTCCCCTGAGCTCTTAAAATCTATTCTTCTGGCCTAGCACCTTAAGATTCATGTGTGATGCCTTGAAGGTACATGATAGAATAGCCAAATACTTAATGCTTTCTACAGCAACTGGTGGAGTCACAGCTATTGCAGAATCAGATGAAGGGGGAGTCAGAGAATGGCCAGCATCACCTCTATTTACTAGGCAAACAAGCCGGCTGGGAAGGTGTTAGCCAGAGGCATTCTGGGTAGACCTGTAGCAGAGTTGGGCCCTTGTGTTATCTCCCTCAATCTCCCCAACCCAATGTAAACTGTCCTGGTTGGCCAAACAGAGGTTGTGGCTTTCCATAGAAAGTCAAATGAAGAGTAGAGGGAGCTGTCTGAAGTGAGTGAGAAAGACTATGTTATAGGGTATAACAGGCTTGGGTTTTGAGAGAAATAGACTCTAATCAGTTACAATATTCATTCAGAGTGACTGGGTCTCTGTTTTACTCCATAAAATGGGGGAAATGTCTATTTGTGTTTCCTTGTTTAAAGTTCAGCCAAGAGAATTAATGGTGCAGTATTTCCAGAAGGCTTGGTATTATTCCATGGAGGCAGGTTTTGTGTACATACATGTAAACACAAAAGATATGTAGATATATAGATAATCCCTCATTGCCTATTTTCAAATACAGAAAGAAGTGACTTATGGGTGAATAGGGGTGTGAAGCAGAGAGTTTTGACCAATTTGTAGGTATTTTAAAGCAATCATGATGGATGTGAGGAAAGAAATCAATGGAAAAATATCAATAGGGATTTCACTGTAAATCCAATATGCTAACAGTCTAGTCATCAAAAACACTGCCTGTCTGTAATGTGAGCAAATTAAAAAGAGGAAATAAGATCTTCGCATATAACTAATAAAAATACAATAAAAATGCACTTAGTCTCACAACTGATGAGGTGAGGTTGGGGTAAGGTGGGGAAAATAGATAAAATCAGTCCTGTTCGAGGTTAAAGGTGTCTTATCTGGTCCACATTGCAACCACAATTTTTATATATGTGTCACTGCAATTGATTCTCATGACACCACTGTAAGATTGCTAGCGCAGGTTTCCCTTTTATATGTGAGGAAACTGGCCCAGGGGTTTTACCAAGAATCATACAAGGTGCACACAGGGATGTTTGAACTTGATCTTGGTCATGTCACTTGAGCTAGGGAACTTCTTAAAACTCCACATTTTCTCTCGGAATTAGGTATTTTCTTTGAGACCTAATTTCTGTCCTGACACTCTGTCTTCTCTCTTCAGATAATCTTGTTTTCATTGATCTCTCTTCAATGACTCGGTAACCTAGACCCATTGACTGCCTGTTCTCTGTAAATAAGACCTTCCTCTTGAACCAACGACTCCCCCAGGGCTGCCCTGAATGATGATGCATCATCCGGCCCTGGCGAGTCTCCAACCCCTCTCTTCAGTTAATTCTACCTGAGAAGCCTCCCAGACTGGATTTTTTGGACATTGCCCAATCAAAGGGAAGCCCCCAGAAGGAGAAGATAAGAAGGAAGTAATTTAGGAGCTGCCTAAAAGAATGTACACTAAGATTTCTGGCAGCTACATAGTTTCCCTTCCAGATGCAGGTTGGCCTGCTTAGAAATAATTCAGATTTTCTTGCTGAGCTCACTGATTATTTGTCCACCATTCACTCCGGCACTGATAACATAACATTCAAGAGGGATTTTTAATTTGTACTTGATTTTGTTGGGTCTTCTCTTTCATGCTTTCTCTCTCTAGTCATTGAACTCACTGCACTTCTCTCTCTCTCTTTCTCTATCTCTCTCTCTGAGATCGTTTGAAATCTTCTCAATCAATTAACTTCCCTCCTCTCACTTGCAAATATATTTAGGAGCTTTGGTTCTCACACAGGTCAGGGTGCCATATTAAGAATGCCGTTGGATATGCAGGTTAATAAATATGCCTGTGTTACGACCACTGCATCCACATCTTTGTACCAGGTTTAGACTCAGAGAAAAATTATCACCATCTTAGGTCCCTTCCATCTCCTCTCCACCCCTGTTGTAATTTTTCCTGACCACTGGGAGACTGAGACAGGTAGCAGTGGTAAAGATTTATGGCTGTTCCTTGATATGTGTAAAGAAATTGCATCATTCCAATGAGATCTGGCTCATACAATAGACTGTCCCTGCCGGTTTGGCTATGTTCTCTGCTCTGCAGACAACAAAGGATGACAGGTTGTAAGTTCCAGCATCAGAAGAAAGCAACTGTCTTCCGCTGGCAACCTTACTTGTCAACCAGCAACTCCAAGAAACAAGGTCATCTAAGGACAGGCAGGGGTTGATGCGTTTGAAAGTAGAAGCAGCAGCAAAGAAAGCGTTGACTTCAATTTCGTGACATTGCAATGCCATAGGCTCCCCTTCCCTCTACACTTTCCTTCTTTCCAGAGCCCATCATCTCTCATCTCACCCTGGTACTCGGGTCAGAGTGTAAGAACTAGAGTAAGAAGCACTGCTATTTTCTGAACGTGCTCCATGGAAAGAACCCCAGGACAGCCTTGGTGGCTACGGAAGTTGTCTACTGAGTAAATGTCTATCAGTCATCTACACCACGCCTAGCTAGCTTGGCATCACCTGATACCAGTAAGGAATTAGGTATCACCCATTAGATTTCTTTTCAATGGAAGGTTCCCACATATTTAAATTCAATATTCTAAATCCAGTGAGGAGTAAAACTATAAATAAAACATTAATTATTTTTAATAAATATTTTAAATCAGGATTTTATTTTGGAATAATTTTAGATTTATAGAAAAGTTGCAAAGATAGTGCAGAGTCTCCATATATCCTTCACCTAGTTTCCAGAAGATGTTTTCATACATGATAAAGCTAACTAAACCTTCCTTATTTATTTATTTATTTATTTATGAGATGGAGTCTTATTCTGTCCCCCAGGCTGGAATGTAGTGGTGTATTTTCAGGTCACCGCAACCTCCACCTTCCAGGTTCAGGCAATTCTCCTGCCTCAGCCTTCTGAGTAGCTGGGATTACAGGCACCCGCCATCAAACCCAGCTAATTTTTGTATTTTTAGTATAGACGGGGTTTCGCCATGTTGGTCAGGTTGGTCTTGAACTCCTGGCCTCAAGTGATCCACTCACTTCAGCCTCCCAAAATGCTGAGATTACAGGCATGAGCCACCGTGCCTGGCCTGACTAATGCTTTAAATAGGACCAATGCAGACATTTAAAATGTGTTAGGCCCATCTAATTTGCAGCACCACCTCTTCTCAAAGCCAGGGTTCTTACCGCCTACTCAGTATCTAATTCCTTTTTGGCTTTGGGATAAGGCTGACCAGTGTAGGAGGAACATTAGCAGATCTAGTGCCATATCCTGGCCCTCAGCCACAAGTTTCTCTATGGACAACCCAGCCAGCCCTTGGGTCCCAGGTCTGAGTAAGTGCACACTGGAGATCCACACTGGGAGGAGTGCTCCCATTAAACCTCCATCAGGATACCTGAAGCAAAAACTATGCTTATTTCTTGGCTTAGAAAACAACTCACTCCCTTGACCTTGCTTTTTGCCAGTCCTTTCCATGGGCTCCCAGGCGCCCTGCCCAGCTCTCGCTGCTTTCCAGGGTGTATTCCTGGTACCGTCTGTGTTTGGGTCTTAAATGTTTCCTCCCTAGACTCTATCTACTGCACTGTCACATCACCTCGGCACCCTCTACTTGCCTGATATGAGGTCTGTTGTCACCACACTCTCCACATTTTGTGTCCTAGCTGCTGGACTGCACTTTCTCTTGATCCCCATTCTCTTCAATTAACTGGTCTAGACCCATGTCCAGACCCTTCCCAGGTTTCTCCACTCTGTTCGCACTGAAGATGCCAGGCTTGATTACATCATGTGTTAAGATAATACTCACTTTATCCAGTAATTTTTACACAAACATGTACTGACTCATACTTTCTAGGCTCCATTATTCAGGGCCATGATGATAGTTAATACAACTGTTTCCAAAGAGCTTGTGATCACAAGAGACAGGCAAAAAAGCAAGGGTTGCTGAACTACAGGGTGGTAGCTAAGAAGCAGCTAGCCCAGGATAAGGGAAGAGGTAGCACTCAGTTCTCTAGAAAAGGGCACAGAGGAAGAAAAGCAGGTTTGAGGAGAACAATAAGCACTGTCACTTAGGGCATGTTCTATTTGAAGTAGGTACAGGACATCCAGGTGAAGATGTCCATTAAATCTTGGAACAGAAGCCTGGAGATCAGAGGGGAAGGTGGGCTGAACTTTTGAAGTTACCCAAATACAGGGACAAATTGAATCCTAAGGCCACCCAAAGATCCTGGGTAGAAGGAGAAGAAGGTTAAAAGGGGGCCTGAAGGAATTCACTTAAGGGATGAGGGGGAAAATATTGAGTAATTTCTGAAAGCGTCTCTCCATCTTGGAGCGCTAAAGACACAAAAGAAGTGGCATTCACTCACGCCCTCTGTTCCCCACATCTGAGCTGTCTTCCCATAGTGCAGTATGCCCAGGCAGGCAGCAGCTGGACACTGCTCTTTGCTATTCCTGGAAAATGAACAAGAAAGCTGAATGTCTTGACCACTGCCATTAAAGCGTAACTCATTCTCCTCCAGGTTGTTCAGGGTTCTGGTGAAGTCAAAGCAGAAGCTGTGGGATCTAGGCACATCCACAGTCCCAGAATGGATTTTTCTATCCTCATCCATAATGTGAGGGGAAGATACTGCTCATTAAGTGGCACCTGGAGAAAAGCAATCTGTGCTCCCA
The DNA here is from genome assembly GCF_009761245.1 of Sapajus apella. Lineage (NCBI taxonomy): Eukaryota > Metazoa > Chordata > Mammalia > Primates > Cebidae > Sapajus > Sapajus apella. The sequence continues at coordinate 13,294,092 of NW_022436956.1, forward strand.
AGACAGAGGTTCCCTGGGAATCCCAAGGCAGCAGGAGTGGGATTGGAACTAAATGTCCAGGTTGCCAAAGAACTTCCAATGCAATGAGGACCCCCAAATAGGCTAACTGGTTAAGAATAATCTCTAGACTTTGTACTTGGGAACTAGAGAAGCAAGTATGTGGATCTGTATCTGGCAAGAAAAACAAACATTGAGACAAAAAAGTGTAACTGTAATGATAGTGTCCAGAAATATAACAGGCATATCAAGCTTCCAAATTATTAACTGTTGAATTAACTCAGTGATAAGTAAGATGATTGATTAATGATGAGTATCATTTTAAAGCTCTAGAACAGGGAAAAAGTAGCATGATTATTATTACACTGTGGATCTTTGTCAGCTCTCTGTTTTCAAGGCTAATCCACAATATATATGTTTCCCTGGGAAATTTAAGAAAACAATATGAGTTGCTCTTGATTCTCCAACTGAAACATTTATTCAAACAAAACAAACTCTTGAGTCTCCAGCAATCAGTCAGATGTTCTAACAGGATTCTCAACCCGCTTGAACTGGAGGAGGATCCCAAAGAGGTATTTTTAAGTAACACAGATGAGTTATTGTCAGGGGCCTGGGTATCTATAAACTTCAGGCAAACACTATCCTGATCCTGTTAATAGAGAAGCCCAGAGCCTTGATAAGTCCCCCTGTATCTCCCTGGAACAAGTTCACCCAGAGAGAAGACACAGGAACAGAACAGTCTCTGCTGCCAGTGGGGCTCACTGATGCTGCAGACGGCAGGGAAAAGGCTGGAAATTGGAAGAAAGTCTGAGAACTGCATGCAACAGTATCTTTGCTGGAGTGCAAGCTTTTTCTCATCTGTCTGGAAAGCAGTCACATGATTTGTCCTAAAAAAATTTCTGCAATCTTGTATCCTAAGAATAAGGAAGGAAGGTTAATTTTCTCATTTGATCTTCTTATCATTCCTATAAAGAACAGATATCAACATGCCCAATTTTCAGAAGGAAACGCAGAAACTTCATTTATTTATCCAGCAAATATCTATGTAGCATGTCCTAAATACCAGCACCTACTATGTGATAAACATAAGATATGATCTTTGCCCTTGTGCAGGTTGCAGTTTGAGGGGGGCAGATAATAAACCAGAAAACCCAGTTTCGAAATGTAGTAATGCTAAAAGATAATAGATACAGTAGATTATGTTATTTGTTCAAATTTTTGCTGTCTCATTCCCTCTAAGGTAGCTCCCTGCTGCCCCTCCCTGTGGGAAGCATATTCTTATCTCACTGTGATTGAGCTTGAACATATGACTTGCCATGACCAGTGAGCCAAGAGTGGAAGTTATGTATGCCTCCTTGTCTAGACAAAAGTTTGAGGAACCACTATGCGGTTTTGCCAACATCTTTTTCCTTCTGCCTCACAAATGGAGTGTCCCAGACAGGGGTTGCTTTTTCTACCTGCTTGCTACTTACATGGAGGAGACCTCAGTCTCCCCACAGCCCATTGGAGTGTGACAAGAATGAGAAACAAACCCCTCTTTGCTATAAGCCACTAAGATATAGGGACTGCTTGTCATTGCAGCATAACCTAGTGAAATCTGTTAGTGCAATGGGTATGTTTGTATGTTAATGTGAGAGGAATAGAAAGGGGCTCTTTAGATCAAGCTTGTCCAACCCACTGTGCATGGACAGCTTTGAATGCAGCCCAACACAAATCCATAAACTTTCTTAAAACATCATGAGATACTTTTGCATGCTTCTAAAGCTCATCAGCTATCGTTACTGTTAGTATATTGCATGTGTGGCTGAAGACAACTCTTCTTCCAATGTGGCCCAGGGAAGCCAAAAGATCGGACATCCCTGCTTCAGATGGTCTGTGGAAGCTTGTCTCAGGAGCTGACATTTGTATTGAGGCACATGAGGTCACTGTGTATCCAACATAGTCACTAAGTTTTCTCAAACCTGTTTGGACTATTTCTCCACAGATGACTCTGTGTTCACCAAAAGCTGGATTCTGAGAAAAATTCACAAAGCACATGGTGGAAAGATGCATAACTGAATTTCCATGCAGATTCATGAAAATTCCAAATGACTTCTCAAACGTTTGTGTTTGGATTAAATCCAAAGCATGATTTGCCTCAAGCTTCTTGCTCCTTAATTTTAAATCTGTATGGATCATCAGGAAAATGAAATCCATACGTTTCTCATTGATTCATACTTACCTCATCAAAATACAGTTTGAAAGAATCACTTGATGCTTTAAGCACTTGAAATCATATTTTCCTTCCCAAATAGGGAAACTGCCTGTAGTCTACGCCTCAAAGGAAGAAAATGTGTTCATCCTTTTGCAGTGCAGTGAGGTCTCAGCTCAGACTTCTCTCTGTTGGATTCAATAAAAAAGTCTTCCAAATACAGCCTGCATTATCATCAGCACATTGCAATCTACCAAATTAGACCACAATGTCCGGCCATTGGAACAAGATATATTTCTTCAAGAAAATGAAAGATTCAAAGCCAAAGAGTCCCAACATTTCCCCCAGGCACCATTTTCCACTGACAGTGCTTTTCTTTGCAACTAGACAGCTTCAATGTTTCTATCTTATTTCTAGCTGATAAGAAAAGTCATTTTGAAATCCTACTTGCTTTAGTATTAGGAAAACATTAAACATTTTTTGGCATGTCATAACTAGCTTTTTCTCCCTCACCCTCAGGTATTTTAATCTCTCTCCCTCAACACCAAACCACATGTAATTCCCCAAACATGACCTGTTTGGATTCCTTTGCAAATGCTGTCCTTACTCACTGGATGCCTTGATCCCCTCAGTCCACCAGGTGCCTTTGAGATTCTGCTGGAAAGCTCTGTGGTCCCCGTGCAATTACATGCTTCATCTCCAGTGTTTCCATGTGGCTGTACACATATTTCCATTCACATTTATCTCATGGTACAATTATTTATATTCAGCATAATCTCCTCCAATAGATTTTGTCCTATTTGAGGGCAGCAAACAGGCCTTCCTTTGTCTTTGTTTCTGTCTCAATGCCAGATAAGAGACCTTCAATCACTGTTCACTGGTTGAATAAATGGTTAAATCCATGCAGGGCTGAGTGACATTTAATAGTCATTACCATATATTTACTGGATCTATGCTATGTAGATATTTACTATGTCCTTACTATATCTATAGTGAGAAAATGTATATTCTAGGTTGGGGAGACAAGGATTCAAGTTTCATGTATAATAAAATATGCCAGAGTTGGCATTTTTTCAAATTAGTAATTAAAAAATACTGTTGCTGAAATGAAAGCAGAAAGAGAAGAGAGACCGCCAATTACCCAGAGTATTCAGACAATGTGGAGATAGTCTAGATAGGGGAGGCAGTGAGTCCTCCACAGCTTCATAGGTCGGCTGTGCTCCATGTTAATTATGCTTTCATAATTTTTCCAGGATTTACTTTTCCCCCTACATCTCTAGACCTTGTTGCTAACCTAATTTAAGTCTCTGAAAGTGCTGAATTTTAGATAATTGAACTGAAGGCAAAGCTTCTAAGGGGAGGCATAGGAAAGACCAGGCAGTTGTTGCTTTTTGGGTTTTTAAAATAACTTTCCACATATAAATGCTCTCTCCCTATCTGTCTTTATACACGCCAGGTATGTGTATGTGTGTATACATATGTATGTATATATACACACACACTTACAAACACAAATATATATTTTGTATATGTTAGGGTATACATATACATGTATGCACATATGGGTAATATTGTATGTGTGTTTGTGTGTGTCTATGTTCATTTAACCTTGGATGTGAATATATTATCAGGTCAATTCAAATCCAATCTTCTAATTACCATGTTGCCCTAAAGGAAAAGTCCAGATTCCTACTGTGTGTAAGACACAAAAAATTAATGCATTAACCACACATTATTACAATCATAAGAAGCACCATAAAAACTGAATGGATTCTGGCCTTCACATTTTGAGTATCAAAAAGAAGAAACTGATGATTTAAAAAGGAAATAAGAAACTAAGAAAATAATTCAAACTAATTGCATGTGTCTTCTTTTGAAACAATGAAAGAATTCATTAAAAGTTCTTATTGACCTCTCTGCCTCAAAACTTTGAGAAGCTCTTCCCAATTTTTTCTGTTTGTTTTGTTAAAACCATGGGTGGAGCAGTCTAGGGACAGCTCAGGGGTAGCAGGGGAATAAACTTCATCGCATATTTCGGAGTCAGAGAAACCTTAACTCACATTAAAACTGTAAGCACTGAGAAGTAGGATACAGTGATTCTTATCTCCTAAAGAGTTTTATAGTCATCAATGCCCGGAGTCAGCTGATGGACTCGGGGTGGGTGACCTTAATAGATATAACTATGTATGGGTTCATTGTACCATGAAATTAAATTTTAAATATGAATTGATGAACAAAAATGCTGGTTTGATATTTTTGAACAATAGCTTTAATAATTTTGTAACTATTTCTTTTCCATAAGGATTGATCTAAATTTGGAACTTTACAAGGAAGCTCCTTTTTTCCAAAAGACTGTCGCTGAGCTCTGTCACTAATTAGTAAATTTTAAATGTAAGTAAAATTAGTACATTTAAAATGTTTCTTGAATAATGGGACTGATTATCCATGGATTAGAAGGATCTCCATATCTTCATCTTTTTTCTTCTTCTTCTTGCTCCTTTACAGAGACTGTGTCCTCTCTTCCCTCTTGTTGTGCTATTTGATCCCCATCCACAGTCTGTAGGACCCTATTGCATTACATAGCTACACTTTTTCATAGCTCAATCCCTCCTGGTCCACTCTTCCTCAGATCAAGTTTCTCTTTTACTGGTCCATGCAAATATCATGTTTTGTCTTCTTTATTTCGTAAGAAAGACAATTTAAAAAGGGGTCTACATTTCTTTCCTTCACTTTTCCATCACATGCACTCATGTATTGACACCAAGTAACAGCTTCCACTACAATCTCTTACTAAATTGCAAAATCCAATGGCCTTGTTCCAGTCCGCACCCTACTGCTTTCTTTGTGTGGGCATTGTTAACGCTTCTCTTCTTAAGAACCTTTCTTCTGGCTTCTGGGACAAAGGCTCCTACTCCTTTGTTGATGACTTTTTCCTGTTTGCTGTGTTTTTATTCCCCAGGGTCCTACCTTGGCCCTGATCTTACTTGCTCTCCCTTCCCCCATTTCCCCTCTGCAGTCTCATGCTTTCTTGTTCTTTGATTTTGCAACACCACTGCTTCAGATAGCTCCCAAAACTGCACCCTCTATTCTGGCCTCTCATCTGAGCACTTGTACCATAATCCTGTTTGTCTTCTTGACATTTTCACGTGGATGTTTTCCTAGCATCTCAGAACCAGTAGGACCAAAACCCAAATCATAATCTATTTCCCCATACCAGTAACTGATTCCAAGACAGAAAGAACAAGATACGTAAAAATCTTGAGAAGTTCTTGCTGAATTTTTTGGTTGGTTTTGTTACAACCATGGATTGAGCAGTCTAGGGAGAACTCAGGGTGGAAGGGAAACAAACATCGCTGGGTATTTCAGAGTCAGAAAAACCTTGATTCACATTAAAACTGTGAGCACTGAGAAGCAGAAAACAGGAATTCTTATCTCCAGAGACTTCCAAGTTCTGAGCAGTGAAGAGTTGGAGTAAGGAGTATAGGGAGACCAGCTCTGCCAGTTTCTCTTCAGGGTATTTCAGGATTTTTTTTCACTTGTATCTTTACTAGCTATTCATTCATTCACTCATTCATTCATTTGTTCATTTATTCATCCATCTATTATTCACTTAACCCTGCTATTCCTCATTCATTCACAAAGCATTAGTTATGAAAATTATTTGTGTAGGAATATAAATGTAAGTAAGACATAGTTCCTGACCTCAAGGAATTTCACAGAAAGAGATAAAAATTGCATTAAACTTTTCAGATGCTAGGATAAAAATATTCAACATTTGGACCCAAGTAGGAGATGGCCAGCACCACTAAGGACAGGTAAGTTTAGGAAATGTTCAAAACTAGTTGGCACGAGACACATCATGAAGGATGAGTTGGTATACATCATGTACACAGGCTTGAGATGCTGCCTGAACAAAGGCATCAGGATCTTAAACAGCCTGGTGTCCCAGCTAGACAGAGGCATGGAGACTGAGAGTTGAATCATGGGCAGTAGGCATGGCTGGATACTGAAGATGCTTGTTCTCACCATGCTTCGGAGTAGAAGTTTTATCCTGTAGTCTTTGGGGAGTTCCAAATAGTTTGAAATGGGAGAGCCCCCACTGGAAAGTGGATTAGTTTCCTAGGGTAATTATCATCAATGAATAGCTTAAAACAAGAGAAGCATTCTCACATAGCTTAGGAGGCGGTTATTGCAGCTCCAAAGCGCCATGCTCTTTTTGAATCCTCTAGGGGAGGTTCTTCCTTGCCTGCTCTAGGTTCTGGTAGCCCCAGGCACTCCTTGGCTTACAGCAGCCCACACCACCCCCCTGTCTCCTTCATCACATCACACTTTCTCTTGCTGTCTCTGGGTCTCTCCTCTTCTCACCAGTCATAATGGCTTAGGGTCCACCTTAATAACCTTAGCTTGATTATGTTTGCAAAGACCCTATTTTTAAATAAGATCACATTCTCAGGTACCAACTGTTAGGAATTCAACTTACTCTTTCAGGGGACACAATTCAAGCAATAACAGGAAGATATAATTTTATTTTCTTTTTGGGCTCCTGCTACCATCACCCTGCTCAAGTCTAACATTTACCATTCAGACTTTAGGCTCTAGTCCAGGGAAACATACGGCTTTCTTTATTTTACTCCTCTTGAAGCAGCTGGAATAGTTTACAATTTTCAAATAGAACTGTATTAAATGGTAAAGAGGAATAAAATGAAATTAGTGAGGAAATGTCATTTGTATCAACAATAACTTAGTTTCCTAAGTACAGATGTATTTGTCTGTCATTCTGTTTAAAAAAGTAAAGCGGTTTATTTGGTTTCCAGATCTCTTTCTACTAATCATACTACCATTACCACCAGTACCATTTCTTCTACCGCCACCACCACGATTGCTGCTCCTATTGCCGCCAGCAGATTGCTGGCAGCTATCATATGTAAAGTGTATCTCTTGTACCAGTCATCATACTAGTTCTTTTATTTAATAGGTTTCATTTAATCCTCATCAATGTAAATAAGTGATGAGGTTTTCATCAACATCTCGTATTACCGATAAGAAAACTAAAAACTTCAGTGGAAATAAAGGAGCTTCCCTAAGATTACACAGCAAGTATATAACAGAACAGGCAGTCCATATCAGAGAACTCAAGAGGAAGAAGCAGGTTTTTGCTTCATGGAAGAAACCAGGGTCATGCATAAAAAGATACCTCAATGCCTGACTTGCTGTAACTCATACAAAATGCTGGACACACCCAGGCGCCTGTCCTTTCTACCCCTAAGTGTTTTCTCTAATTTTTATCTAACCAAGTGCTTAGTTGAGATGGGAGCATACCCTCTCTCTTCCCAAAGCACTTCCCCAGAGCCAAAACTCATAATTCTCTTAAACAGAACATTATATGGGGAAAAGTGGGGTGGGGTAAGTGTTGATTTGACTTGTGGTCTCCCAAATATGGCCCAAACACAAATTAATGGATGACATTTGAATGTGATTTATTTCTTGCCATTCTCTTAAAGGCTCTGGGAAACAGGGAGGGAAATAATAAAAAGTCAACTGCGTCCTTCTCTCATGTGGTTTTGAGAGGATTCTTCATGCATTGTGTAGGTTTATGTTGTGCTCATTTCTAACAACTGAGCAAGCCAAACCATCTTCAGATGTAAAACAATCAGTCAGTTCCGGATTTAGTAGAACACTGCCAATGCAAGAGACACATCCCTATGAACTATGCCTATCTCTGAGAGTCATCCTATAGCCACCCCATTCTACCATACCATCAGGGAGGATGGTAGCTAGGGCAGACAGCCCCCTTCACGGATTTTAGAGATTAGGATAACAGTTCTTTATCATCATCCACATTTATGATGCATGTATCACATTCTAGGCGCAACTTCAAATGTGTTGTGTATTTCACAATCACCCTATAATATAGGAAATACTACCTGCATATTTTAGATGAATACATGGAAATTTTATCAGTTGGATAACTTATTTAATGTTACACAACTACTTAAGTGACAGAGCTAAGTCGCAAAACTAGATCAAGAAAATGCCATGCTTTGCTTAATATTCACACATCTGTATTTGGGGCAGAATGGCCTTGCTTTCTGTGCAAGACCCAGGTATACTGTTGCCCATTGATAGATCTGTTGTGCCTTTCTCTTCTCTTTGTGCTAAGTTCCCACCACGGACACCATCTACTGCTTATAGATTTAGATTGTCTGTATCTTTTAGTGTGATCTAGAATCTCCCAACACTGACTTTGGTCTACTAACAGCCCTACCTCAATTAACCTCTGCTTTTTGCCTATCTTTCCAGTTTGACCTGAAGTCAAAGATGTTAAGTTCAGCCTCATATTCTGTATCCATGGGATCACATTGCCTCTGTTTCTACAAAGCCTTACTCTTTGCGATAAAGCCTCTGTCCTGTATTCTGTGCCATCTGCCATCCCCACTGTGGAACCATTTCTTATCTTCCTTATTCTTCAGATGCCCCTTACTGGCCCAGACAAAGAGACTGATGAGAAGGAGTATGCAGCAGTGTTAATGAGAAATCTGAAACCAGACATTTTGAGGAAAAAAGAATTGTCAACAACTTTCTCCCAGAGGCAGTGATTTTATTTCCAAAGATCACAATCACTCAACTTTTAAGGCTTCAAAGTCTGTTCTTTCTGGTGAGTGTCTGTGTGTGTGTGTGTGTGTGTGTGTGTGTGTGTGAGAGAGAGAGAGAGAGAGAGAGAGAGAAATAGAGAGAGGGAGAGAGAGAGAGGGAGAGAGAGAGACAGAGAAAGACAGAGAGTAATTATTTACTTGAACATGGAAATGGAATCTTTAGAGAAGCAATTACCATGCAGAACTGACAGCTCTTGCTTCCTAAGTTCAAATGGTGTATTGAAGCTTCTGCAAATTGGCTCATTTTCCTCTATCATCTAAATGCCCCAGATCTTCCTTGGTGCTCAAGTGCAAAGCTGCTCAAGGAAGATGAACTATCCACCCAGCTCTTTGCCAAGGAAGTAATTACTTATAGCCCTAAGAGTTTTCTGAAGCACAAGCAATAATAATGGCTTATATCATCATCACCACCACCATCATCATATCATCTTGTTTGGCATTTTACAGTGCAATCACAACATGTTTCCACCGCGAAGTTATACTTTGATCCTGATTTAAACTACCCCATGATTTAGGTATTGCTATCCTCACTTATATGTGGGGATATGGAGGTTCAAAGAGGTCAAACTACCAGAGAATAGAACCTGTGCTGAACCCCTGGCCGTCTAACTTCTAGACCTGAGTTGTTCCTTTATATCATGTTGTGCACAGTCAGAGCAGATGATCCCTTACACAGGCAAGCAATGTGATATAGTGGTTGGAAACAGTAATTCTGGAGGGAGACATAATTATTCAAGTCACCTTGGTGTTCAAATATTTTCTTTTATGCATGCTAGTGGCCTTGGATACATTTTCAATAGAAACTCAGTTTTCTCACCTGGAAAATTGTTTCAGTATTTCTACCTATGATACTGGAGAGAAAATTAAGTAAAATGATTCCTGTAGAGTAGTCAGGCTCAGTGCAGTGCTTGATACAAAGCAATTGCTCAGTAAATGGGAATTCTATTACAAGAGGTTCACAATCATCCTTCTTCAATTCAGAACTATGAAAAGCTCTAAAAATCAAAAAGACAAATAATTTATTTAATCATAAAACCCAAACTAAATACACCTGAGGCTAACTTTGTATTACTTATCTTTTAATGGAAGTTGTTTTTAACTTCATTTATGCAACTTAGCTGTGCTGTAGAATTATCACTACCTTTGCTGCCATAAACCCCACTGGGAGTGTTACATCATATTCAATATATGAAACGTATTATCTTTCAAAAATTTGAAACTTCTGAAACACAACTTTCCAGGAGGGTTTTGGCAAATCACTGTGGGTGCACGCTTCCATACAGGTGATACTAGCATTAATGAAGTGTGCTAGTATTTTTAGCATGCCAAATTCCTTAGGTATTTATTTCTTTGACCTGCTGGGGGCGGACTATCTTGCCCCTCAGTGTGGAGTTCCAGAGGCCTGGAGCTGAAATGGAGAGATATCCTGACAAAGGGTTAGCCATAGGGATGACTGAGAGGTAAGGCTTGTCAGATGCCTGAGAAAACAGAGGAAGGACACAGAGGACAGGGGCCAGAGAAAGGAGTTGTGCCCATATGGGCCATCCAAGAAGCAGATGCCAACCAGAATTAAACCTGCAAGAAACTGAGTGGAGGAAACACCTGCAAAGGATAAAGGGAAGGGGGAGCAAGAGTAGGCCAGGAAGGTCCACAGACTGCAATATTGGTCTGACACCTGTGAAAGGAGAAAGAAGAGAAAGAAGGGCTGGCTAGGAAAAATCTCAGGTGGCAGCAGAGCTCTGAGAAAGTCTGAGCCAGCTGATGGGGAGCCCTGGAGTACATCTTTGTTAAGGAAGTCCTGCTACGGGCAGAAGCAGACCAGCCCTAGTGCTTTCCATGATCAGCCATTGGCTTGGAGCACCCTGGAGAACCTGTGGTCTCAACACGGGCAGGTCTGAATGGACAGCACCTGAAGGTTGTCAGCCGATCACATACCCCAGCAGCTCTCTTGCAGGAGGGTCTGAGCGGCATATCTCTATGGCAACTACAAAAGTCAAGTTTTGTCAGAGAGGGCATTCTGAGCCAGGCAAAAATGCATCAAAATAAGAGCAGATTAAAACCAAGTAAACAAATGAAAGTGTATGATAAGGCAATTCCTAAAGACCTCAAAGATTATTCACGATTTACCTCTTTGGCTAGTGGATTTGTGCATGGGCCCAGCTGACTTAGGTACATGGCAGGGATTCTGATTTGTTAGGAATTTGTTTTTGGTTCATCTCACCATCACGGAAGGGAGAAGAGGCTACTGGGTCACACACCCAATCCCTGTGGTCATCTAGGGCAATCCATCACACCATTGCTCCACCCTTCAGTCCTTTTTCGGGACACTGTTCATGGAATTCCTACACATCACCCCACACACAGCAGATTTCCTGGAGGCACAGTCCATGGTCTAGCACTGAACCTGACATTGTTGCTTAAACACAAGGAGACACTGTGTTCACTTCTGTGCACTAAACTACTGCTCAGGGCTCTGTCCTCTAGAGATTATTTCTTGTGTCTGTTACCTGCATTCAAAGCTGAAGGCCTTTTCTTTCTCTACCCCTCTGTTGGACTCTTCCAGCACTCTCTGACTTCAACAGAATTCTTATTTAAAAGAAATACTTTAGGGTCTTATTCCGAGCTGAGGATCTTGGAACTCATCTATCTAGGACAAGGAAACTTGCTGGAGCTGGCAGACAATACTGTTCAGGGAACGGAGATCTGTGTCAATCGATGTTTTCCTCAAAGATCAATATAGTACTAATATATTTAGTGTTATTGAACTTCATTAAATATGTATTGGTTCTTTTTATTCTCAGCTTAAAACTATGGTAAGTGTATTCTGCATGCAAATGAGTATTTAGAAATGATGAACAAATTGAGGTTCAGATTACGCTAATGTCCCATTTCCAGGCATGAGCTGTTTGCTCAAGCTCAGGTTTCATTCACAAAATGAAGATTCAGAAGGCCCTGTATTGAATGCCTTAGTATAACTCTTGGCACAGCTCTTGATGGACTAATTTCCTGCAGACTAAGTAGTCATGTGCCCTTCGAATGCCAATGGAAATTGAGATGTGCATTGAGCAAGAACTTTGGTAAACTGTAAGCAAGAGTAATATTTGGACAAGGCCATTCTGAGGTAAGCAGGACTTGAAAAAATGAAATGTGGCATATATTTCTATAGACAGCCCCATCTGGCCCATTTCAAACAGCCCATGTCTGCCCCTCAGTTTGCCTTTCAGGAGAAAGAGGACAGCCTGGGGCTACAGGGGTTGGGAAAAAGATGACTTTTTAATTACAAAGTTAGCCAAGTAATGAACATATCTATACATTAAGGGAGTAGATGTCATAATCTTTGAAGTCTCTTGTAAGATAAAAACTCCAAGAGACTTATAAATAACCTTTAGAAGATGATTGTGCAAGAGTAAAAAAACACAAAGTTCAAATTGTTTAGCTTCATTGATGGCTTTACAAAAGTTTGTTCTCTCTATCTGTATGGACATACAGATATGGCCATTTGAGCTTTGATTGGAAAGATTCTTTTTCTTCTCACCACTAGGAGAAAATGGGGCTTATGCCCATCAAATTCTAGGTGAATTCATATTAGAGCATGAGATTTGTAGTCATCATCTGTGATCAAGGTGATTCTGCTTACCCTACTTCATCTCTCTCTACCTTTTCCTATCTATAAATAGGCTCAATAAATAAGGGCCTCACGTGGCTGATATGTGATCTAAATGTGATAACTGACACAAGTTGCCTGCAAATGTGATGTGATCCAAAAAACGGCAGTTCCCTCCCATACACAAATACCAGAATCAATATGTGTCATTCTTTACAATTTAGAAGGATAAATGAATTGGGCTTTAAAAGAGCCATGGTAGGCACAGGCATAACCAAGCAGATGTGAATGGTGTTTTTTAGGTGTGCAATAAACTCCTGGAGAATATATATGCTCAAAAGTGAAAATCAACGCCACTTTCTTCCAGGACAACGCACCTCTCAAAAAAGGGAAAGTTGGCTTTGTACACAGAAGGCAGAGAAATATTCTTCATGTATATCTGACAGCTGCACTAACACGTGGTTCCAAGGACAGTTCACATTATTCTGGAGCCAGGAGTCAATAGTGAACATCAGCTCTGAGAGTTTTGCCAGGAGATATTACAAGAAAGTTTAAGAGTCATTATGCTGTCTTTAAAAGAATGCCCAGAGACCTGCATAACAGCATAGCAGTTAAAATATAACAATTTTTTAACTGCATGATATTAGTAATCTACTGCTGTATAACCAAGAAGGCTAAACTCAGAGGCCCATGCGGTTTTCTTGCAGGAAGGTCTGAGTGGTGTATCTCTATGGCCACTAAAAAAAGTCAGATTTTGTTAGAGGAGGCATTTTGAGCCTGGCAGGAATGCATCAAAATGACAGCAAATTAAAACCAAGTAAAGCGAATACATTTTTAATAGCTCAGTTTAATAGCTCAGTTTTTGTTGCTCAGAAATATAGGAGCAGTTTAGCTGGAAACATTTGGTTCAGGGTTTCTCAGAAGGTTGAAGTAAAGCCACTGACTAGGATTGCAGTTTTCTCTAAACTCAACTGGGGAAGGGTCTTCCAACATCAGTCATGTGCTTTCTGTCTGGCCTTCTAGCTCTTCTTTCTATAGGTTGCCTGAGTGTCCTTACACCAAAGTAACTGATCCTGCTCTTCCCAGGGCTGCTCATGACAGGGCAGCTGGCTCCTTTCAGAGTGAGTGAAAAGAGAGAGAGAGAAAAAAGAAGAAGAAGAAAGAAAGACTGCACCCAACACAGAATCCACAATCTCTTTATAACTGAATATTGGAAGTGACATCCCATCATGTCTATTCTATTTTATTCACCAGAAGTGAATCACTAAGTGCAGCCTATCTTCCAGGGTGGGGAAATTATTCTCCACCTCATGAGGAAAAGAGAATCAAAGAAGTCATAGACATATTTTCGAAACCACCACATGTATTGAAAGAAAGGATTCAATTAGAGAAATAGCCTACCGGTGGTCATGCTATGAAATATCTTAGATGAAAAGGAGACAATACAGTCTGAACAAACTGTGTTATCCATTCTGAATAAGATACTGGTGAGATTCAAAACTGTCTGGGTGAGACCACTGTGTTCATGGAACATATACGTTTTTACTTCTAGACTTCCTTTCCCCACCGCCTTTGCAGAGACTGTAAGACTGAGTTCCAGCCAGTGAAATATGGGGAGAAGAGGTATTGATCCTTCCTAGGCCTGCCCTGTAAAAACTTCCACACTCTTTTTTTTTAAATCTACTGAGAGGACATACTAATTGAAGAAAAATTAAGGACCTAGAAAAGGGTAGAGACATTAAAGACATGAGTACTAGTTCCCAAATTTGCAACTGGAAGTTAGCCTGAGCAGGAATGTCTGATTTGAATTTAAAAAGGCCCAATTGTCTCATAGAAGTTATATTTATGGGTTTTTTGAATAAACATAGAAGTTGACCCTCCTGGTTTTAAAACTTGAAATTTACATTTGTCTCATCTGAGTTCCTCCCTCAGGAAACTGACCCTCGGGCAGGGGACTGAAACTCACCAGATTATGGCATCCAGACATGGAGACACCAGACCCCTCATTCCTCATGGTTTCTTCCCTACCCCTCCCCAATTCCTGTTTTATATTCTTTCCCTGGTATATAAGCTCTTCAATTTTTTAGTTGGTTGGGAGATGGATTTGAGGCTGATCTATACTTATCCTCAGCTTCAGCACCCGATTAAAGCCTTCTTCCCTAGGGATACTCATTGTCTTGGTGATTGGCTTTCTGTGCTGCAAGCAACATGACTTAGACTGAACCCCTGGCATTTCAGTAACAGAATAAATGTGAGCAAAAACAGCCTTTGATTGCTTACTGGGGCTTGAGGGGTTGTTTATTACAGCAGCTGCCACACTTATTCTAACGAATTCACTGTCTTTTGAGGGAGATGGTTCAAAGGTAATCAATTAAATAATGTTAAGTCTTTAGGATGTTCTAAACATTGATTAATAAGATTATATTTATCCAAAGACTTTTGAAGAAATTCAAGAGTAAGCTTGGAAAATAGTTATTTAATAACTGTACCCTTTGATTGATGAGTTGCTAGTCTTATGCTGATTCTTGAAGTGTACTATGGGAAATAGATCAGTAATGTATGCTTCCATATTAATTATGATATAGAATTCATGATAAAGCATAAAATTATTAATCAATGGAACATATATAATCTGCATGGCCTGAGGGAGAATCAGCATAACGAATAAGGGTATATGTAGTCTTTGGGGTTAGACCTGAGATCCTATCTGTTCCATTACTTATAACATTTATAACCTTACATTTCTTATGCAACTTATTTGTCTCAGTTTCCTAATGTATGCATTGGGATTATGACAATAATAATTATAATAACAACAATTATAGTATTTACCTAAAATTACAGTGAAGATTAATTGAGATAATATATATCGAATACACAGAAACTTCACATAGTAAGTAAGTGCTTGAAAAATATTAGCCATTATTATTATAATTGTTGTAATTCATGTTATTTTCGGGAGGGAAATTTATTTTTGCTAGTCTCCAGCTGACTGTTTTTTTTGAGACTAGAGAAATAATGTTAGAGATAAGATAGGACTAAAGATTGCAATTAATTGGAGTTAAAAAGGTCATTTACTAAGGCTCATGGCAGCAGTTATCCACAGGACCCACGGGAAGATTTTACTGTGATAGGTGAACTCTGTGGGAAACTATAAGAAACATAATCCAAAACATATTTGCCAGATGCAAGAATCTATGAGGTTTACGTCATAAACTGGGAAAAAGACAATCACTTAGACATCTCTGCCACTTAGATTTTCCTCTTGAGGCAGCTGCTATCATGAAGTGCAAAGCTTCAATAATGTGATAAGAAAGTTGAAGGTAAAAGCTAGAGCCTGGTAAGGCTGACTTGGCTGCCACAACTGGTCCCAGAAAGAGCAACTGGTGGATCCAATGTATTCATAAGGAATGGACAGGTTAAACATGGGTCATACAGGTACCACATTGGTGAGAAAGAGCAGTCCATCTTAACAGGCAATACTGGCTCAAGAAGAAATCAAGGTAATTCTCAAAGTTTTATTGGCAGTATTGTCATTGCAAGAAATCAGTCTAACAGGCCAGGCTGATGCAACAAGGTGTTGAGATGCAGGAGCTCTAACCAAGCAGGTGTAGTTTCAGGCAGGGTCAAACTTCGAGCTAAGTTGGAAATGATGGAAAATCAAGGCAGAAGGATAGCTATATTGTCTGGGACAATGGTGATGCTTAGAATGGGGAAGTGGGAGTAAATATTAAGAAATACTCTGCCTGCCTTGCCACACCAGGAACTAGGTCAAGTTGACAAATATCTGTCAGAGCTGAGGGCTATTATTAACTTTTTTTCAGAAGCCAGAATTGCCTAGAACCTATAGATAGGCCTCTTCAATAATGGATATAGCCAAACAGAGCTGAGAAATGTCAGGACAGAGGAAATGATCACAGATTGACAGTTACTCAAAAGCTGTAAACAAGTCAAAAAAAGCACACCGAAGTGATAAAAGTTGCAGTTGACAATGAAGAACTCTCAAAACTTTCTGTAGGCTAAATATCAGTTTCAAAATTTAGGAAGCAAAATCTCCAGAAATAACAAGAAACTTATCAGTAGAAAGGAACTTACTAGGTTTCTCTCAGCTAGTGGTAAATCAAAAGATTATATGACAGGCAACATTCTCTGATCAAAATGAAATAAAACTAAAACTAGAAACAAAACTAACCTATCATCTAGAAGTTTAGAAACTTTAAAATAATTCTTGGGTCAAGGAGAAAATCAGAGAGAATTGGTCCCCATGTAGAAAATAATATTGGACTCTACATGGTACAGTAAAAGGAAGGCTCAGTGGAAAATTTATGGTTCTGAATACTGTTTATATAAATAAACAGAAAGATTAAAATAATTGAATTAAGTATGAAACTCAAGAAGTCGGGAGAAAAAGTCATCCAAAAGAAAACAGAATAATGATAAAAGCAGGAAGTAATAATAAAATCCAAAATGACAGAATAAATAAAAATATGTAGGAAGTAGATCTTTGAAAAGGTAGAATAGATTGCATAAAACATTAGCTGATTACAGCACAAATAAAAAAATAAAAAATAAGAATGGAAAAATAACCACCGATGGAAAAGGAAAGAATCTTTAAAAACTACTTTGCTCAACTCTTTGCACATAAATTTGAGAACCTAGTTGAAATGGATGCTTTTCTAAGAAATGATAAGCTGCTAAAAACTAACCTCAGAAGAGACCAGAAGTTTCAAACAACCAATATCCATAAAAGAAATTCAGAAAAATTCAAAAGAACTAGGCAAGATGTTAAACAAACAAACAAAAAACCAGACAATTTCAATGTCATTTAAATCCTTGTTACTTAAAGAGTGATTGAGGACCAGTACGTGGGCAGCACCTGGGAGCTCATGAGAAATGCAGAGTCCTGGGTGACACCTCAAATCTGCTAAAGGGAAATCTAGTGTTAAGATTTCTAGGAGATTGCAACTGTATGCACATTAAAGTTTGAGACAGCTGATTTATACCAGGGCTTGGCAAACTATGATCCGTGGGCGAAATCTAGCTCACCACTTCTCTTCTTAAATAAAGTTTTATTGGACCATGGTCATACTCATTTGTTTGCATATTGTTTATGGCTGCTTTCCTACTATACCAGTAGAGTTGGATAGTTAAGACCATGACCATGGCTGGGTGTGGTGGCTCATGCCTGTAATCCCAGCACTTTGGAAGGCTGAGGTGGGTGGATCACCTGAGGTCAGAAGTTCAAGACCAGCCTGGCCAACATGTGAAAAAAAAAAAAAATTAGACAGGCATGATGGCAGGTGCCTGTAATTTCAGCTACTTGGGAGGCTGAGGCAGGAGAATCGCTTGAACCTGGGAGATGATGGTTGTAGTGAGCCAAGATCATGCCACTGTACTCTGCACTCCAGCCTGGGCATCTGAGCAAGACTCAGTCTCAAAAAAAAAACCTACAGTGACCATATAGTGGCCCAGAAAACCTAAAATGTTTACTATCTGGACCTGTAAAGAAAATGTTAGTAAATTTTTTCCTGATTTTTTTTAACCTTGATTTCTACTGCTCTAGGACATAGAGAAAATGAGAAAATCTTTCGTTTCTCTTTACGGCACCAGATTAACAAAAATTAGGAAAATTATGAAACAGGTTGCAAAAGACTCCAGACTTGGCAGACACTTCACAAGCAACAGCAAACTAAGATCATTTTCCTTATGAATAGCAATGGAGAAATGGAACTGTGTTAAAATAATTCAAAAGAAAAATCATAAGATAGTTAAAATTCTCTCAAGCATCAAAAAGGCATTTGACAAAGTTCAACATCATTCTTGATTTCTAAAAAGTTATTAATAAAATGGGGATAAAAGAAAAGACTTCCTCAACATTATAATAAAATTTATAAATTTCAACTCAAAATCTAGTAGTGGGCTTGTAAAATCAGGACCATAATTATAATACGTAAACAATATTGCAATCCTAAGAAACGCGAGAGAATCAATTGAAGAAAACTATACAAGCAATAAGATAATTCAATAAGGTACATGTACTAGATGTGTATTGTTGCTTGACAAATTATCCCCAAATTTGATACTGAAGACTAAAATCTGTAATAGCTATTGTCCCAAAATTTAGCATCTTCTATAAAGACTGAATATTTATGTTCCCTCAAAAGTCATACGTTGAAACCTAATCCCCAATGTGATAATGTTCCGAGACGAAGTCTTTAGTAGGTCATGAGGTCATGAGGGTAGAGACCTCACAAATGAGATTAGTGCCCTTTTAAAGAGGCCTTAGAGAGCTGCCTTGCCCCCAACCCCTATGTGAGGACACAGTGAGAAAGTGTCATCTGTGAGCCAGGAAGTGAGCAGTCACCAGACACTGAATCTGCCAGTGCTTTTGATCTTGCACTTCTCAGCCTCTAGACTGTGAGAATAAATTTCTGTTGTTTATAATCCACCCAAACTATGGTATTCTGTTATAGCAGCCTGAACAGGCTAAGACAGCAGATTAAAACAGGAAATATTTATCATTTTACACAGCTTATGAGGGTAGGAATCCAGGATCAGTTTAGCTGGGTTGTCTGGCTCAGGGTCCCTCATGAGGCTGTTGGCCAAGGGCACAGACATCTGAAGTCTTGATAGGGGCTGGAGGATTCATATCCAAGATGGCGCACTCACATGACTATTGGCAGGAGACCTCAGTTTCTCCCTGACTGTTGGCCTCAGTTCTTTGCCACATGGGCTTTTCTACAGGGCTGCCTGAGTGTCCTCAAGACATAGCAGCCAGCTTACTCACAAACAAGTGATTCAAGAGAAAGTACAAATAAGCAGGAAGCCAAAATGCCTTTTATGGCCTCGTTTATGAAGTGGCACACATCACTCTTGTTTTAGAATTCAGACTGTAAGGCTAGCCCACACCAAAGGGAAGGGGAATTGAGCTCCACCTCTTGAAAGAAAAAGTATTAAAGAATGTAATACCATCTTGGTACCATATAATATACCAATATGGCATGTGAAACATAATTCATAGACAAAATTAATATAATAGCATTCTTATACAAGGCACTTAAAAATATAATGAGATTAAAAAGAAAAATAAATGATAAAAATGCATAAAAGACACCAACAAACAGTTCTTTTTTTTTAAAGAAAGAAAACCTAGTGCCTGTAATCCCAGCACTTTGGGAGGCCGAGGTGGGCGGATCACCTGAGGTCAGGAGTTCGAGACCAGCCTAACCAACATGGTGAAACCCCATCTCTACTAAATAAAAAAAAAAATTAGCTGGGCATCATGGCAGGCGCCTGTAATCCCAGCTACTCAGGAAGCTGAGGCAGGAGAATTGCCTGAACAACAACAAAAAAGGAAAGTTAGATGGTTAATAAACATATGAAATATACCCAAACTCATTAATAATTAGGAATAAAATTAAATGAGATAATCTTTTACACATCCTCAGAATGAAAACAATAGTAAAGTTTCACAATACAGGTGAAAGTCAGGATGAGAAACATAGGAAATTCGTAGGCATAGCTGGAGGGAGTATTTTACCTTCAAAACAATTTGATACTATCTTGTAAGTTGGATAGTGAATTTTTTCACAATCCTTTAATTCTACTCTCGGAGAAACTCTCTCTCCTGTATCAGGAGATATGAACAAGAACATTCCTGCCATCATTGTTTCTAATAGGAAAGTGAGAAAAGAGATACCCTAAATGTCTGTTTCCAGGATGATGGGTAAATAAATTGAGAAGTGCTCCCGCAACAGAGTGAATAAGCTAGGAACATATATGTAAGTATGGGTAAATTCTCACAAATATATTGAGCAGCAAAAGCAAGCTGAAGAAGTTTTCCGTGAAGTTTAAAAACACTGAAAACAATTCCACATGCTACTTAAGAACGCATGATTATGTCATAGAAGTACTTTCAGAAATGTGTAGGAATAATACACACTGAATGTGGATAATGATTACTTCTAGGAGTGAATGAGAAGAATGTGATAAGAAGAGATAGATGGGGATTTCAACTTTATCACTGATGTTTTGAAGCAAGTCAAGCGGTGGGCACATGGACGTTTGTTCTGTTATTCCTTATGTCTTTTAAAAGTCATTTCATAATGGAGTTTTTAGAAGAAAATATAATTCAAGAAAATATCCTATTTAAAATTGCAACAGGGAGGCCGGGTGCAGTGGCTCACACCTGTTAATCCCAACACTTTGGGAGGTTAAAGTGAGGTGGGCGTTATCACTTAAGGCCACGAGTTGACGACCAGCCTGGACAATGTGGTGAAACCCCATCTCTACTAAAAATACAAAAAGTAGCTTAGTGATGGTACACACTTTTAATCCCAGCTACTGGGAGGCTGAGGCACGAGGATCACTTGAACCCTGGAGGTGTTGGTTGCAGTGAGCTGAGATCACACCACTGTGCTCCAGCCTGGGCAACAGAGCAAGATTGTCTCGAAAAAAAAAAGTAAATTAAATTGCAAAAAGGAAGAAGAGAAAATACGTAAGCTAAGAAATTAAAATAATCTCAGAATGGAAAAGTGATTAATTGAACTACATTTTTTTCATAATAAGTAAAATATAAATAAAATGTAAAGATTAATAAAAACTGGGGAAGGTATTCCCATGTTCCAAAAAGTTAATATTTTTTATACATACAGAGTATTATGAACAATAACTCAGAACAACTACAGACTACAGTCATGAACTGACAATTTTCAGAAATATAAATAGCATTTAAATATATAAGAGAAATATCAGTAGAAACCATGAAGTAATAGATTTGCGAATTAGATTGTTAAAGTTATAAATGGTGGCCAGGGTGCAAGGAAGCAGCCACTCTTGTGTTTTGTTGTCAAACTGTATGGGAGTGTATGTTGTGCAATTGTCTACAGTGGGAAATCTCTAATAATCTATCAAGATGTAAATAGCCAGCATCCTTTGACCTAGAAATTCCATCCCTAGGAATCTTTCCTGGTGATATATTTGCACATGTGTGAAATGATTTATTATACTGTTTAGAACTGCAAAAAGTTGAAACAAATTAACTATTACTTCATAGGGGCTTGGTAAAGTAAAATATGACACATCCACTGAATTGAATATGAGGTATGGTCTTAAAGTGGGTCACCTCTCTGTATACCCTGAAGAATGATCTTCAGGATAAATTGTAGAGCAAAAAGCGATATGAGGAATAAAGTGGATGCTACCATTTGTAGAGCAAAAGAAATAGTGCACATATATGCTTGTTTATACATAGAATATTCCTGGAAAGAGGCAGATAAAACTAGTAATAGCGATTGCCTCCAGCAGTATCATGGCACCATAGTAGTATGGGAAAATAAAAAAATAAAAATCATGCAATAAAAAAAGAGAAACAGACAAAAACAAAGCCTAAAACAAAGAAGTGAAGAAATCTGATCGAATTTAGCACCAAGTTTTGAATTTAAAAATCCACAGTGCTAGCCATTTGGAAAATGGCTAGAGGAGTGTTGCTGATGGGCAATTCTGGCCCTAATTACTTTCTTGCTAACCTCTGAACATTTCTCCTGAAAGGTTCTGCGACACAGCCAGTCAGAGAGAGAGAGGCAGACAGAACGAGAGGGATGTGGCTTGTTATCAACATAGCCCTGCAAATCCAGTCAGCATCCTGGAACTGCTTACCTCGTGCTTCCGAGTCACTTCTAATGAGATAGTGATGGCAAGGTGAGGAGGTCTCAGGTGCATGGCAGGGAAGGATACCAGTGTAGACCAGCTCAATTTGGATTCATTGCACATTGAACTTTTTGCATTTCCTTCTTTGGCACATTTACAGTCATTAGTGAAGAACGAGGAAGCATTGCAAACACAAGCACCAGTGAAACAGACTTTAGGTTCTCTGTGGATGCACCTGGAAACTGGAGGTTTAGGTGGGAGAAATAATGTCTATCCTCAAGGAGATGCCATGGAATGAATACCCCGCATATAAGAGGCATACTTGGAGAAGTGGGGGAAGGGAGGGAAGACAGAGAAATCCTGTCCAAAATATAGAAGACTGTGAGGAATGTAAAGTGAGTAAAGTTGGATGAGCTTCATTAGCAGAAGTGGCTCTGGAAACATAGGAAAGCTACACGATTTATTATACAGTTGATCGAAATGTTCAACATGGAACCATTCCATCAGAAATGATCATTTGCTGATCACCTACAATATGCCAGGCACTATTCTAGGTCTTAGGGATGTGTCTGAGAAGAAAACAATGTCTTGATCTTCATGCTGCCTACATTCTCCTGGCCAGAGAGGGGTGTTGGGGAGAGTGGATATGGAGAAAATTGATGAAACACAAGTAAATAAGCCTATGACATGACATTAGGTAATGATCAAAGTCAATTTGCATAGTAACAAAAGAGAAAGACAAGGAGTGGTGTGAGGACAGGGACTATTTCAGATAAGGTGGTCAGGACAGCCTCTCTGATGAGCTGACATTTGATTGGAGACTTCAGTAAAGTCACAAACCAAACCATGAGGGAAATGATACTACAAAGGCCCTGGGGCTGAAATGTGATTTTCCACCACACAGGTTAAGAAAAAGTGTTTACAAAATAATGATAAAAAATTAAGACACAAAATGTATATTTCTTATGATTATGTATGCATAGGTATATATATATATGTTTACAAAATATATATATTTATATGTTATTGATATATAATATATGATATATATTATTGATATATATTTATAAAATATATAAAAGTATTTAAAAAATGATCAAAAATTAAGACACAAAATGTATATTTTCTTTGATTATATATGCATTGCTGTGTGTATATATATATACACACACATACAAATATATATATACATACATATATATGATATATATATATATCAGAAAAGACTACTAAAAGGTATAAATTCTTATAGGAATTCAATGAAGAGACAAAAACTGAGTGTTTCTCAAGAGCAGGCAGTGTCTTCTAATTCTCTGGGACTGATTCAGCCATGATTGGTATAGGTAGAATCTTAATATCTGATGACTAAATGGATGAATCACTGCAATTGTGAAAATGTTTTATTCATCATTTTAAAAAAATTAAATGACTGTTTTTAAAAATTAATTTTGTGATGACACATCGCATAATCTTCACAGTGGTGGGGTTACTCAGAAGGATATGACTTTAACTCAGGGCCAGCCCAAAATATATTGGGTGAAAACACAGAAAGCTAGAATGTACTGCTTATCTAACATCTGCCAATGTTAGATGCTAGTACATTCATTATTGTGGGCAAGCCGCAGAACAGCTCAAGGAGGAAGGTATAATTATGCCTGTCTTGCACTTTAGGACGATGAGGCTCAGAAGGTTCCGTTTCTTGCCCATGGATACAGGTCAGTAGATGATAGAGCTGAACAGTGACTCTTCTGACCCCACGTTCAGACCTCTGATGACCACACCATGCAGGCTCTACCCTGGAACTCTTCCTTCATGCCCAACTGTGTTTGAATACCACTTCGGAGGACCCAGTACTTTCAGTGATCCTTCTTTTTCCCAAACCCTCCCAGAGTGGCACCTTACTGGAAACTTCCCTTTGTCCTTCTCATCTGTGATTTTAGTGTCAAAAAAAAAAAAAAAGCTGGCTCCAAAGCTCACATTCACCCTCCTACTAGCGGCATGACTCTTAGCAGGTTATTTAACCTTCTCTAGTCTCACTTTTGTCATTTCTAAATGGAGATAACTATGTGTTAGACTCATAGGGCAGAGTCAGTGAGATCATGCAAAGACTTTGGACCAGTGTGTGACTGTATGTCAGACTCTCATAAATACTGGGTGAATCTATTTGTGGCCAACTTACATCCGGCTCCTGCTAATGACTGGCTAACCTGATAAATAAATCCTGGATCAGTCACCAATGATAATAATAATATGAAATATTGTACCTCTCCAGTAACATTCACAATTTAACATAATTCAAATTCATTGCTAATGGCATGAAGACCAGTCATGGCCACAAGGGAGGACCTCACTGTCATCCCTTACCTTGCTGTTCACTGGAAGGCAGCCCATTTGTTCAAAATTCATTACACTATAGCTTAGGCTCAGGGTAAATCTAACATGGAGGTTGACCATCATAAATCAAATGAAAATTTCCTACTTAAGGGAGACCAGTCTGCATATGTAGTCCCAAATTTAAGGTTCAGAAAAAAAAAAAAAAAAACTCTTTAGAACATCCTGGAAGTGAGTCAATCTAGTAAGTCATGTTTTCTGAAATCTAGGATTTGTCTTTTTACATGACAATTTTATTTTCTTTGTTATCTTGACTGAGCACAAGAGAAAAAAATAGATATGGAACCTGAAAAGTAGGTACATTAGTTTCCTAGTGCTGCCATAACAAAGTGCTATCAATTGGATGGCTTAAAACAACAGAGATTTCTGGTCTCACAGATCTGGAGTCAGAGATCAAGGTGTCACCAGGACCCTGCTCTCTCTGAGGCCCATAGAGGTAATCCTTTCTTGCATCTTCCTACCTTCTGTGATGGCTGGCAAGCCTTGGCTTACAGATATCTTATATTGTTTGAATCTGTGTCCTTGCCCAAATCTCATGCTGAATAATAACACCCATTGTTGGAGGTGGGGTGCCTGGTGGGAGGCGATTGGATCGTGGGGGTGGTCCCTCATGAATGGTTTAGCCCCCACCCCACCGCCTTTTAGTGCTGTCCCTGCTATCATGAGTCTCATGAGATTTGGTTGCAAAAAAAAAAAAAAAACAAAAAACAAAGCATGTAGCACTTCCCCCCACCTCTCTCTTGCTTCCCACCATATTAGACAACTCTCTCCTACTTTGCCTTCTGCTATGGTTGTAAGTTTTCTGAGGCTTCCCCAGAAGCTGCGCACATGCCAGCATCATGCTTCATGTACCTTTTGCAGAACTGTGAGCCAATTACACCTCTTTTCTCTATAAATCACTGAATCTCAAGTATTTCTTTACGGCAATGTGAGAATGGACTAATACAATGCCTCACTCTAACCTCTTCCTTTGTCATCACACGCCGTCTTCTCCCTGTCTTTGTCTCTGTGTCTTCTCCTCCTTTTCATGGACACCAATCACTGAAGAAAGGACCTGACCTACTCCAGTAGGACCACATCTTAACTAATTACATCTGCAACCATCCTATTTCCGAATAGGGTCACATTCTGATGTATTAGGGTTTAAGGCTTCAGCATATCTTTTGGGGGACACAATTCAATTCATAACAGTGGGTAACTGGGCTTCCTTGGAGCTTACAGGGTCATAGGGCTGAGATAAAGAATGATTTTAGTTGCAGAGGGCCTGTGCCTCATATTCCATAGCTGGTGGAAGAATCAGAGGGCTAGAAGTTACCTCGCCCCTTCTTTCTCACCATGAAATGCTTGATTTACAGATGCTGCAAGTCTTGAGCTAGACTTTTCCATTCAGTTACCTTAGAGCCACAGGATGTATGGAACATTAGGAGCTGAAGTAAATGATTCTATCCTATTTCCATTTTAAAGGCCAGGTTTTGGCCAGGCATGGTGGCTCACACTTGTAATCCTAGCACTTTGGGAGGCCGAGGTGGGTGGATCACCTGAGATCAGGAGTTCAAGACCAGCCTGGCCGTCATGAAAAAACACCATTTTTAAAAAAAAAAAAAAAAAAAAAAAGGGCCAGATTTCAATCCTGTGTGTGAGAAAAACCTATTAAGTGTGACTTGGCACTGATTATCCTACTTTTGTTAGGTTGAACCATATGAAATTTCCATTTTTAGAGATAGAAAATGGTCAACTGTTGACAATTTTACATGGTTTGACCCATACATTTCATTAGATGCTGTCATGGGTGATCTCTTCTTGGCTCTGATTCTTTACGTTGGTCCCAAGACTTTGAATTTTAGACTGTGTTCAGTTCCTGCCCTTATATCCCACGGGGACAACACTGAGAACACATATACTCTTACCCTGCCTAGCATCCCTTCACAGGCACACACTAAGGAAAGAAATTAGGGTTTGGGTATCCCCAAAAAAACCTGTTTTCGAATTAGCCCTCTATTATTAATTAGGTGTTTGACCTCAGGAGGCCAATTATTTAGATTTCTTTTTGTCTCAAAATCCTAATTTGTAAAATGGGAAAGAACTCCATAGGCTTATTGTAAGGGTCAAATTATGTATGTATATTAATTATAGTTTATATACTTATAATGGTGTGAAATTATACATTATAATACATTAAATTCTACATAATTATATATATATTATATATACATATGCTAGGCATGCTATCAGCACACAATAGGTATTCAACAAATGATAATTCCCTACATCCTTGACCCTCATGACCTCCACTACAGCCCCTAATAGTCCCAGGAAGTACTCAGAGATGAACTGAAGCAATGGGAAAACCCACTAATGAACTAGGATTAAACAATAATGGCACAAAAATGTGACAAATGAATAGACTACCATGTTTGGATTTAACTGTAGACACTAGTCTCAAGGAATATACCTTGAAACTCGGTTAGCTAAATACTACATCATTATGTAGTCTTTTCTCATCTCCCAATAACTGAACTCCATTTGAGTTGCATACATAATATGGCCATGTTTCCATCAAATGGCATTTTAAGCATAGGAGTTCTCGACTTTTTTTCCATTGAAAACTCATATTGAAATTCCCTTTTTGTACTTTCATGGCACACTCCCCGGAGGCTATTTAGAGACTTCTCTAATTCCAGATAGGCATGTCTTTCTCTCCTACTCTAGAAAGCCTATTGGAAGGGTGACATTATGGGGATAATCACCCCATTTTTTCCCCATTTCAATTATCTGCAAACTTTAACAAATCATCCACCAATATTATGCTTATAACATACCTGGAACTTGTGTGTGGTACAATATTGAGGTTGAGAATCACTCTTCTACGACAGGGATCCCCAACCCCCAGGCTGTGGATCGGTACTGGTTGATGGCCTGTTAGGAACGGGGCCGCACAGCAGGAGGTGAGCAGCCAGTGAGCCAGTGAGCATTACTGCCTGCGCTCAGCCTCTTCTCAGATCAGCAGCAGCATTAGATTCTCATAGGAGTGTGAACCCTATTGTGAACTGCACGTGTGAGGGATCTAGGTTGCACGCTCCTCGTGAGAATCTAATGTGTGATGATCTGAGGTGGAACAGTTTCATCCCTTTCATCCTGAAACCATCCCCACACCCCTCACCATTTATGGAAAAGTTGTGTTCCACGAAACAGGTCTCTGGTGCCAAAAAGGCTGGGGACCCCTGTTCTAAGACATGCTTTTATCATGACCATTCAGAATAGTTAAAGCGCTCTGAAGCCACTAGGCATTCAAATCCAAGTAGACAATCACAATCTCCAACATCTTAGATGTTTTTCTAGGTGCTCTACCCAGAGTGAATGCACAAAGTCAGGACACATTTTCTCTGCACGCTTATGAACAAATGAATCTATTTCAATGACAGTGTGTTAGCAGAGATGGCACTCCTACCTGCAGGTCACAGAGGCATAGCATTGTATATGTGCCATATCGCCACTGATATGATCAATTCTATCTAACCACCAGAAGCAGCCTCCCATGCGTTTAGGCACTTAAGCATTCTATTCAGCTAATCTACTCTCCCCTCTGGTCAAAGCCATTTATTATCAATTGTAAGTAATGTGACTATGGGGATGCTACCTGGGGCCACTGGAAACCAGCCATGGGTTACAGCCCTTGGAACAGACTCAGACATTGTAAGTGAAAACTCTTTTAGCCAAACCCGAACCTTTTATAATTGAAATTATAATAAATCACACCTCTTAAATCTTCCTGGAGAAGACTTGGGAAAAGTCTCTTCTTGTTCTCTTTCTCTGCCAAAGAGCTCCTTAACAAGGGCGTGAGATTAAAAAAAAAAAAAAGACAACTTGCACTTTAGCTGTCCTCAGGGCTAGCAATGCAGGGAGTATAGTATTTGGTCAAGACATGGAAGCCAGTAATAGGGATAGATAGAACAGAAGGGCAAGCCAAATTGGAGTATGTTTGATCCCAGCTGTAAAGGCCAATGGCCTCCTATCTAACCCTATGAAAAAGTCCACACACTTGAGCATAATGTACATATAGGGCCTCTGGGATCTGCCCTATTCCTAATGTGCTCCTCTCCTGCAGCACTTACCTCTCTGTATTGCAACTATTTGTTTGTCTTCCCTATTAGACTGTGAGGCCTTTGAGGGCAGAGATCATGACTTAGTCAGCTTTAATCCATAGTAACTATCAGAAACCCAGTAAGTGCAGGGTCAGTTTGCACAGTTCTGAAAAAACGAGCAAACTGACCCTGCACTAAAGCTGCACATAAGCCAAGAGGGCAAAGTCAAGGGAAGTGGACCTCAGATTGTGCATAATCTGAAGCATTCATGGGCATGCCCTTTTCTTCTAGCTGGGACTGTAAGCTATTCAGGGAAGGTTCTTACAAGCAGTGACCATGAAACAATAAGCTTCACCCCCCTGCGCCCCACAAATGTATCAGAATCTCCAATTCTTTCTTTCTAAGGACTCTCCTTGAGAGGCAATGCGTATATTCTGAAATGGCTTTGTTTGCTTAATAGCTTTTTTTGGAATTGTGATCAGGTTTCGTTTATATACCCACACAATTAAAAAAATCTAATTTCCTTATAGGAAAATGTATTTCCAAAGCAATGTTCCCCAACTTGATTGCACGTCATATTTCATTGGTCATAGCTTTGGGGCAACTTTTAATAGCTTCCAGCAAATCAATCATCCAAGGATGAAGATGTACCACATTTCAAGATATTTAAGAAAGTACCAACAGTGTTCATGCATAACTTTCCAGAAGAGTTCCAAAAATGCTTTGAGCAATTTCTCAGCATCTTGGGAATCAGCAAAAATCTACTGAGAGGACTACTTGGCAGGCAATAGTGCTGCTTTAGACATTAGACATTCTGATGTGCTACGTAACAATAACCAGCACTTATTAACTGTTTACCATGAACCAACTCTATCCGGCAATGTTTGTATGTGTATTCTCACTGAACCCTCCCAACAATCATATGAAAACAACAACAATAGTTGTTTTTGGCATTTACTAAGCGCCAATGATGGGTCAGGCACTGTGTTAAACATTATTTCGTTTTAACCCCATTTTACAGACAAAAAAAACTGAGGTTTAGAGAAAAGCAAAGCACTTTGCTAAGATCACAAAGCCAGTAAGAGAGGAACTAAGATGTGTATGCAAATGTATCTGACTTGCTCATAATTACTCTGATTTATGCTTGTGGTAAGCTAGGCTCTTAACTACTGTGATGTGACTGTTAGATTTTTATTAAAAAAATATATCCTGACTTATATTTCTTTTTCATCAAAACTGCCGAGTTCAGTGTTCATTAAATGCTAGTAGAATGAATAAACTTATATCAGTGACAGTGGTCCAATCAAGGCAAATAAGAATAACTAGCAAAAGTGATATAAGATGGTTCAGCTCATCTAATTCCCAAACTACAGTCATGTTCCCTGTTCATAGGAGAGAACAGTGGGCATCAGAGGCCCACTTTGTGACTTGCTTGCTATTTCACTCCAGGTAAGCCCCTGCAGGGCCCCGAGTCTCACTCACTCCAGCCAGGCATCAGGAATGGGTACATTCACCTCTCTTCCCCAGCCTTCCTCCATGAATATTTATAAAGGGCTCTGGAATCCTGGTATCCCATAAAAATGCAAAGTACGATTATTATTAATGATACAGTTAGCAAGAAGGACATTTGTTATTTCTACTCAATTGGTTTCCCCCGGGAGCAGAAACAATTTTTTTTGACATAGCATTAATGTGCCGTCTTTGCAACTTTGATCATCTGTCATTTTCTTTTGGACAAAGTTGAGCCAGTGTCTCAGG
This sequence comes from Sapajus apella, assembly GCF_009761245.1. NCBI lineage: Eukaryota > Metazoa > Chordata > Mammalia > Primates > Cebidae > Sapajus > Sapajus apella. The sequence goes on from NW_022436956.1 coordinate 13,324,416, forward strand.
CAGCACCCTGCCTTCTCCTTTGCAATATGGGCACTAGCTGAGCCCAAGTTGCTTCATGGTTTAGATGAAACTATGGATCTTTATTTGATTTCTGGTATCAGGAAACAATTTATTAGGATCAAGGCAGTTAGGCTACGCGACTTCCTTTCTTGCCGAGGTAGTCGCTAGTTGCACAGGCAGCCCTGGCTCATAAATCTAGTTTTATTTCCCCATCTATTCACCTGGAACTAAGTGATTTTTTTAAGGCAAAGGGGAGAACACATTTCCTTATGTAAGCACTCTTCCTTCAGCTCGTAATCACCATTGTTTCTCATATGAACTAGTGAGCAGCTGAAGCAGGGAGCCATTTCCATTTTCGTGCATCACACTTGTATTTTCAGAGTTTACAGAAAAATACTGCAACCAATTTGGGATTTCCCTATAATGAACCACTTCCTCTAAATAAACCAGAATTGATTCCAATGTGAATTTCAGAGACGAAAGGGCTTTCTGAAAACATCTATTTTCATATGCCCTTCAGAAACTACCTTGCTTTTCTTTCTGCTCTCATCCCCCGCTCCCACCCTCCCTCAAGCCCTGCACCCCGCCTTCCCCTCCTTCTTAAGAAGACTTTCCCAGGTCCCTCTTGGCTGTGGTTGAACGACGTTGGCTCATGTCCATGCTGCAACAAAGACCTGGCATTCCAGCTGTCTGCGTCTAATCTCCAGTGTCAGCTCTCGTTAATGTGTGAGCGTGAAATCAGAGGGGGCAGAGCTGCACGGAATATTAAAACCATGATCAGAATTCCACTGAAATGCTGAGAGTCTGCAAGCACCATTAGAGGAGGCTGTCAAATCACCGCTTCGCATTAAATAAAAGAAAAGATTTCTATCAGAGGAAAGTACAATCAGTGAATCGCTGAGCTAAATTAGCATTTTTTCAATTGGAGATCGAAGTTGATTTATTGTTCTACACGACATTAATGTAACTATGTGCTTGACCTGCTAAGGCAGCTAATTTTTCATTTAAATGGTTTCTTTCCTTCCCGGTGCAAAGGCTGCAATCATATTTCAACTTTGCAGAGTGATCAGAAAAGTCGTGGAATGCTGCAGAAATGTCTTAGGGACGCCTTCCTTCCCCTCCCCTCTCCTTCCTTTCCTTTTTCCAACTCCAGCGCCTTCCTCCTCCCCTCCCCTTCCCCCCTAACCTCATGGCTGGTGGTCAAGGTCACAGAGGAAGAGTAATCTCAAAGCCACCGACTTCAAAGCCTCCATCAAAGAAGCCCCTACGTAGCCATTGAATTAAAAGGGAGTGGGGGAGGGTGGGGTCCGGGCACTAGATGTTCCTACCAGCAAGAAAGGACCCTTTAACTGCCCTGCTGGTGTGGCCAAATCTGGGGCGTCCTGGGTCCAGTTTTCTCCTGCAGGCCTCTCAGTGTGTATCTCTTCTCATCCTCCCCAACCCCCTCTCCTCCACACACACATCGCCTGAAGATAATATACATTTCCAATTAGCAGAGCACATTCTAGTCATGTTCTCTTTTACTGCCCTAACTATCTTCCTTTTGCTAAAAAGCTGGGCTGTCATTAATGAAATCCTGCAGTTCTGTTAATCCGAGATACAATGCTCCTTTCTCTCTCAGGCGCTCCCTAATATAAAAACTACAGCTACTCAAGTTCCCCTCTTCTGTTTGGAGTCCTCCTTGTTTGTCTTTCATTGCATACCTGATGTAGCACAGTAGCAGTCGAAGTTCCCGGACACAGAAGGAGAGAATGCAATTATATTTGTTTCCCAATGTCCTTGTTTGCAAAGGCAGCTGGCATTTTCTGTTTTTATTTTTATTTTTAAGCACATTGACTTTTAAGCTCTGGAAATTTGAGAATATGTCTTAGGGTAGTCTGGGGGCCTTTGCATGCAGCAAATTTGTTGGATTTAAAACTATTATAGCTGGAAGCCCTGGAAGAGCCCTGATAAATTAGAATTCAGCATTTATCTGAAATGTCTCTTATGAATTAAGGCATTGTATCCATAAGAGAAAAGGTAGGTGGGTGGTGGGCAGTGGGGCTGACATTGCCACACTTTGCCAATATCAATGTGACTTCCAAAACACAGAGGACATTGGACCAATAGCTGGTATTTATACTTTTGTTTTCTTCCCCTACCCTGAAGCATCTACATTCTGAATTACAAATTGAGAAATTTCCTATATTTGGAGGAGGCATGAGGGCAGTGTCAATCCCTTAGATGTGGAGGACTGGAGGATATGAGGCTAAGAACAGAATCAATAGCTACATACCCAGCTGGCCATGGACAGATGAGGTGAAGAATATTACCCCATCCTTGTGGTCTCTAAGACAAGGAAATCACTCCAGGGGTCAGTGGAATGGGGGAATCTTCCCTCTACCTTCATCACAATTGAACCTAATTAGCACTCCTTGGCTGGCCAAGATGCCATGGTGTAATTGGGTCTGGGTGTTGACCTCTGTTCTGACCCAGTGAAAGGGGCTCTACACAGGCCAAAGGTGAGGTTCTTGGCAAAAGACTGTTTCATTGAATGCTGGAGACAGGCACCCCTTGTCTTCATACCTGCTGCCATGTGGTGGAAGTTGCTTATCTTGCTCATCTTTTACTCTATTTAGAAAGTAACACCATCTCTTCCCCATGTTGACTATCACTCAAAACAACCACTCTAAAAAAGAAGCATGGATTTCATTCTCCAAAGGCAATGAAAGTTTGGTCACTAAATATAGAAAATGCTTCCCCATAAGGCACACTAGTCATCTGCTTTCCCTTGGGTGATTTCCACGGGGATTCTGTACCAAAAGTCAATGTTGGTTGATCAGAGTTCCCTCTGTCGCCTGACAATCCACATGCATTAGCCAAGAGGTGGCATCACAGCATGATGCTCCCGTATTCTCCATCTGTAGGGTGAGCCCATTTGCAAACCCTACTAGACGGCCCAGATGCAAAGCTCAATAACTTCCTGTACTCAGTATTTCCATGGGCATTTGTTCCCCAAACATAATGAACCCCTCCTTTACATGATAATCTCCTCTTGAGTGTAGTTTTATTCATTAAGGACTTTCAGATGATTTTGGTCACTTAATTCTCCTAGAGCCTGAAAGAGATAATGCAGACGTTTAATCAGTCAGCCCACATGGCTTGCAACATGCTGAGACTTAAGCAAGCAACATGAGTCTCAAAGGCTGGGAAGGTCCAGTCTTGGAGAAAAGCACGTGTTTGGGAGCAGGAAACAGGAAACGAGATGGGGAACCAACCTGGCAGTGGAGGCAGACTCTACGGAAGGCAGCCAGACTGCCCCAGGCAGTACAAAGGGTATGTGATTCAAGCTGCTGGGGTTCAGAAAACAATACCCCAAAGTCTGGTGCTTTGACACACTGAATACTTCAAACTAAAGGAGGCTGGGCGATCTCAGAAGCAAACTCTCCGATCTTCTCCTGCCCGCCTGTTTCTTACCTCTCTTTCTCCACCAAAGCAACTCCTACAAACCAGAATTCCTCTTCCCCAACACAGGTCACAGAAACTAGAACTTCTTCTCCCCAAAGCAAGCCATAAAATCTACAAAGGTCACTCTCCCTCTTCTCCTTCGAAGACCCTCTTTCCAGAGGGTTCCTGCCCGATATCCAGGAGGAAAGAATGCTACACAGAAAGACCAAGAAGAATCTGAACAGATAGGTCTTGCTGGCTTTCCCCAATTAGTCTTTTACCATTAGAACACGGTTGTTGGGTTTTTTTTGGTCACATTTCTACATGGTCATTCATTCTTCACTGAGCCTAAGCATAAAAATAGTTTCCCCAGGTCTTGGGTCTTCATTTCATAAAATTTCAGAAAATTGTTATGCTTTACTCTTGTTAACCTATCTTTCATTATAAAAATGTTGGTTGTGACCCCTATAATGGGTAAGGAAAGATATCACACATTTCTCCTCCCACAAAGCAATTCTTAGCACCCAAAGACAACCCGGTGGAAGTTTGAAAAAAAAAAGAGAGGACAAATGATGGGGCCATGAGCTCAGTCTGTTCAATACAAGTGTTCAACACACTTCAACTACCCCAGAGAAAGGAATGCTGTGGGGAGTAAGTCAAGCAGCTGAGCCCTGTTCCTGCTGGGCTTTGGGGCAAGAGCAGGTCCTTGGGGAAAATGGAACTGCTGCCAGAATAGGTGTGTAGAAAGACTGAGGAACAGGCTCCAAACCACAGCCCTACCTTAGAAGCAGTCCTCATCTGCTTCCTCACCTTAGAAAGAATCATAATAGTACTGTCCCACAGGGCTGTTGCAAGGACTGAATGACATGATAGCTAGATCTAGATCTGGGTGGTGGCAGGGGGATGGGGGCAGCGGATCCTGCCCAGAACATTGGAAGCCACTCTGTAAGTTACTGTTGTTTGGCACTATCAAAATGCCCACGGTCATCTCAGGTGTACCAGATTCCAGATTCAGTGGCCGTGAAGAGCTTCTTTATCTTTTTTAAATTAAAGAATGAAGCAAACATTTATTAAGACTGTCATGCATGATGCGAGACACTTCCATATGCTATTTACTGAATTCACTCTCACAACAGTCATTCAATCATCACAGAACCCTGATGTGGGGAGTGGCAGATTACCTCTCCTTTTTAAGTTGAGAAACTAGAAGATTAGGGAGGTTGTGTAAGTTCTCTCAGGTAAGACACCACCTAATAGTGGTAAAAATATTGAAATTCAAATTCCAAGGTTTAATTCTAAATGACTTACTCTTCATAAATAGTATGAGAATTTGAAGAATCTATTCCCAGCAGTGACCTTTTCAAAACTGAGCCTCAAAACATTTTGAATATAACTCTAATTATAAAAAACCATCAATAGTATGCCACCATAGCCAACTCTAGCTATGAATTAATTCGTTTGGAGAATAACTAATATTGATAACTAGCATCTCTTGAACATGTATTAAGTGCCATACAGTGTTCCAAGTAAGTGCAAGTATTACATTATCCTTATACCAATCCTATAAAATATGTTCTATTATTATCCTCATTGTAAAGATGGGAAAACCTGGACACAAATATGTTAAGTCACTTCTCAAAAGGGACATATTCAGTACATAGCAGAGTCAGGATTTGAACCCAGCCAAATCTAGACTTCAAATTTCACCCTGTTTTGCCACCATGCTACGCTATCCTGGAGAAGAACACAGCATAATTTCTTAACATTATTCTAGTTTCGTAAGGAGTTTTGAGGAAGGCAAATTGGAGCCCTGCAGCTATGTTTGGGCCACAAGACTCTCAATGCAAAAATTCTAAACTTCATTATAAGGCCTCCTTTTATGAGGTTTAGGCCACTAATACACTTCCTACGTCTGTTAGAATTTTCACAGAACTCAAGAAGAACTTATCGTGCAAGCTTTGGGAAGGTGGGAAAAATAAAAGCAGGAGAAACAAGGTGGCAGCAGGTCCTTTTATCAAATACCAACTGTGCAACGTTGGAGTAGGGGCATTGTGCTATGGGAGCATGGGACAAAAGAACAGTTAATTCTTACCATGGGGAGGAGCTGTAAAGAGGAAAAAAGAAATGCTGTTGGGCTGGCCCTTAAGCTGTGGGAAGGATTTCCACAGGCAGAAAGTAGGGTGAAGTAACATCCAGAGATGAAAGACAAGCATGAGCAAATGCAGAGAAACAAGGAACTAGAAGATGGCCTTCTCATATGGCTTAGCTCTGTATCCTTATGGTACCTCCTTTAGTGTTTATGTATTCCTGGATCACAGTAGGTGTGCAATAAATGTTGAATGAATTGAGTGGATAATGCTTTCAAGCATGCATGGATGAGTGAAATCATAGTACATGTTATGTCTAAATCATAGCAAGCAATCCAATGCAACTGAAGGTGATCTCCCAGTGCATATATATAGATCCTGGAGAGTGGTTTAAACAATGAGAAAATCTGGTTCCTGGTGGTCTCTGACGCCTGTCTCTCGCCATGCCATGGCATAGTTGCAATGTGTGAGAGATTTGTTTGGAGTGGGGGAAGCATATTTTTGTTTGCATTTGCTTAGCACGTTGCTGTCGCACATTTCGCTATGAGATGTAAAGTCATCTGCATACACCGGTTGTGCAGTTAGAGAAAAGTCAAAACATGCGTCAGGAGGGTTGTCAGCCACATGGCCCAGGCAGATTGTCATACTCTTTTGCCCATGAGTGGTGGCACCTTCTCCATCCTCCTTCCCCACTCTCCTCCTTGTCCTGAATCCCTATACCTACATATACAACCTTCTATTCCAAGGGTCTAATTGTCAATTGGCTTAATTATGTAGAAGACATGTATGTAGACCTCAGATGCAATCCTCTAGAGCAGCAATGCCTACACCACTCATTCCTGTAACCTTATGGAACAAACTTTGCATTAGCCTTGACTACAAGTAGGTTTGTGTCAAAAACCCATCCCATCCTGCCTCACAGCGTTTCCTGAAAAATGAATTTTGCAGTGTGCACAGGCCAAATGACAATATTTTCTTTTTTTTTTGTCATCTAGAAATATTTCTATTCTTTCAAATCCATCTCCATCTTAAGTTACAAAGGAGACAAGCATATTCAGAGCGTCAACATCAAGATTATTAATGTCCCAAGGAACACAGTCACATGCTACCAGTAGAAATAGCTGTGATACAGAGAGGATACAGACGGGGGAAGCTAATAATCTGCAGTCAGGAAACTGTATTTTGAGTATCTAATCTGTAAACTTTTGGATAAACTACTTAATTTTTCTTAACTTACCTATAAAATATCAATAAGGTTGAAGAAAGACCATTAATAATCATATATTTATTTAACAAATCTTTAGGCAGTGCCTATTTTGTGCCATAAACTGTTTTAGGCTTCACAGCATAGCAGATAGCAAAGCCAACTTAGTTCCAACCCTCTTGGAACTTAAAGCCTACAGGAAGAACAGATAATCAACAAGTGTAATGATTGCCATGCAGGAGAAATATCGATGCTTGGAAGTATGCATTCGCCAACACATAAGCCTCTGTGGTTACCAAAAGCGTGGGCATTCATTGAAATGAAAACAGCCAATGACAGCTTGGGTAACACAGATAATGCATGTGAGAGAATGTAGTAAACAGAAAAGAACTGAACAAATGCATTATAATACAGATAATATATTTTGTAAGAGGTCATCTCTGATAGATGCTCCTAGAAAATTGGAAAAGGAGATACAGCATGTGCTACATAACGACCTTTCATTCAACAATGGTGAACAAAAGTCCGTATGATAGTGATCTCATAAGATAACAATATCTTATTTTTAATTTACCTTTTCCATATTTTTATATGCTCAGAGACACAAATACCATTGTGTTACAATTGCCTGCAATACGCACTACAAAAACATGCTGTACATGTTTGTCGCTTAGGAGCACGATAGACTATACCATATAGTTCAGGTGCGTAGTAGGCTGTATCATCTAGGTTTGCGTAAGAATATTCTGATGTTCAGACTGATAAAATCACCTAAAGATGAATTTCTCAGAATATATCCCCATTGTAACATAACATATGACTGTATTTAGAGGCAAAAGGAACCATTTCTACTTTTCAAGTCTGATCTTACAGGCACTCATCTATTTTACCAACATTTGAGTCTGGCTCCACAGAAGAATGTAGAACATGAGTACCCAGCCAACCTATAGGAGCGATAAACAAGAAACCTTGTTCAAATGCCCAGTGAGCTCTATATGCTCCTTGGAAATATTCAACCCATCTACTTACCCAAGATCATGGATTGGAAGATTCCATTACACACAGATTTTACCATTGTCACGTTAAGGCTATGCTATCCAGCACTCACACATTTCCATTTATTTTGCCTTTGTTTTGAAACACTAGACCTGATGAGAATAGCTTTGCTCAAATACTACATACACAGATGAATCAAAAGCCACACACCAGTGATTCAGAATGTCCCCCTGCCCCAGCACTCCCACAGCCTGTGAAAGATAGGCTTTGTAGGATTTGACTATCTCTGGGTATTATTGGAAGGAATCATACCTGGATAGTCACCTAGGTGTTTAGCAGTGTTCTTTTCCACTTCCAGAGAATCAGATTCGTGAAAAAGAACTTCAAAGTCTCCTAGCCCATTCAGGAATCTCACCTGCATCAGCTCTAGCAGTCGATTTCTACTTGAACACTTCTAATGATTGGGTAGCCTCCCACCTTGTTAAACCACCCACTCCAGAGTTGAGCTGTTCCACCTGTTAGCTCTTCACACTAATCACTCCACTCGTGAAGCTTAGTTCTTCCTTCTGCTAACCCAGAGAATAAATCTGTTTCTTTATTCACCAAATATTTATTAAGCATTTTTTATGTTCCCAACAAGATTTCATACAAAGACATGTAGGATGTGGCTTCTTCAAAAAGTCTACCATCTAATGGAAAACACAGAAGCAAGGGGGAGCAAAGATGATGTCATAAAGACCCTAATAATACAAATGCTTCCTGATTTGATGGTTTTGAGTAATACTTTGCTCAATTAACTACTAGATGTTGGTTCCTGGCATTTGAGTGGCCCTTTACATTTACAGTTCACACACTGCATTTACACCTATTACTCTCAACAACCCTGTAAGGGTTTTTAGAGTGTCCCAATTTATAGATGTGAAATAGAAGCTCAATGAAAATAAGTAATAAATCTAAAGTCTTATGGTACGTGGAAGTTAACTTTCCACTTCTTTAAACATCAATTCCATTGTTCTTTGAAGTAAGGAAATTTCTGACTGTATCAGTGAAATATCAGAAAAGAAAACCTGTTTCATAATATTCCCAAAGGCAGATGATGTGACGGGGAATAGCCAAAGAGAACAGGATGTAGATAGTCCATAACTGGATAGTGAAGAGACAACTGCGTGGGATCTTTTCTTTTATAAACTGAAAGCAATTTGAGGACAGACATATCCCAACAACAGTTCCAAAAGTAAGAAGTATCTCTGCCTTTATTATTTTTTTTTTTTTTGAGACGGAGTTTCACTCTTATTACCCAGGTTGGAGTGCAATGGCACGATCTCGGCTCACCGCAACCTCCGCCTCCTGGGTTCAGGCAATTCTCCTGCCTCAGCCTCCCAAGCAGCTGGGACTACAGGCACGCGCCACCATGCCCAGCTAATTTTTTTGTAGTTTTAGTAGAGACGGGGTTTCACCATGTTGACCAGGATGGTCTCGATCTCCTGACCTCGTGATCCACCCGCCCCGGCCTCCCAAAGTGCTGGGATTACATCTGCCTTTATTTTATGGTTTAAAAAATTGAGGCATTAAAAGGAAAAATGAGTTGTCCAAAGATATTTTTCAGGTTAGAGACAATGCTCTATCTGCTTCCTGTCAGATCTGAGTGCAACTCAAGTGCAACCTCTTCATTCAGGTGCCCCCAGCACCCACCCACTGGCTGTGACTCACTGGGTGGATGTCCTCTCCCACCTGGAGATGAGTACTCAGTAGAAGCAAAGACACTTATTTAAAATAAAATAAGAGAGTTATCCTTCACACCATGTCACTTTTAATAGCAAGAAAGAACCCGGATGAGTGTGCCTATCCCTGGCATCATAGTTGCAACCAATTTTTTTTTTTTTTGAGACGGATTCTCACTTTGTCACCCAGGCGGTAGTGCTAGTGGTGCAATCTTGGCCCACTGCAACCTCTCCCTCTCGGGTTCAAGGGATTCTCATCCTCCCAAGTAGCTGGGATTACAGGCACCCACCACTACATCCAGCTAATTTTTTCGTATTTAAAGTAGAGACAGGGTTTCACTATGTTGGCCAGGCTGGTCTCAAACTCCTGATTTCCTGATCCACCTGCCTTGGCCTCCCAAAGTGCTGAGATTACAGGCGTGAACCACCAAAGCCCAGCCAATTCTTTTTATCTTGTCTCTGAGATCCAAGACAGCATACAATTGGGGTGAGTTAACACAACCCTTCCCAGACCCTGGCCTACTCCATCTGCCTCTTCCTCCACTCCTCTGAGTTGCAGCCATGATTCTTTCTCAACAACTCTCTCAAGCACCTTCCTGCTCATTACTTCATTCCAAGTGCCTAGATAAATCCCCAGAAGGCTCACTTGCTCTAAACCTATCTACTCTGACATGTCAGGGGATTCCTATCAGAGAACAGTTAAGTATTTGCCTTCGAGACTAGTAGACTATATTTCTTCTGCTCTGCTAAAATGAAGGAGTGAGCTTAATATATACCAGGCCCCTGAGAACCCCATTTAAAGACTATGAATCAGAGAGCTTTCCAAAGATATCTCCGGAGGATGTCTTCCATCCTCCTCTATAGTTCTTTAATCAACCAAGTGGTTGATAATACATAACTATCTCATGTGTAATTGATCTGAGTTTATCCTTTCATTCAACTTTTTGAACACCTTCTATGAGGCAGATTATTATTAAAATCCATGGCAACAAATACAGAGCTCCTTCCTTTCATTAAAGGACAGGAGGAAGTATCTAGGAAGAGCTTATGCAATTGGTGTGTTTTTCTTAGTCCACAAAATTTGTGGACAGTTGCTCAGAGAGGTCCATAAAAAATGTCGCTTGAGTGATATGGCCAGAACATCCTCCAAAGGAAAGTGAACATGAAAGAGCATCTAGTTTTCTTCTTCTTAATTACGGTCAACTCTACTTTGGCCCCACAAGTTACTAAAATTAGAAAATGGTGACTTTTGTGGACAGCTAGCCCTTGGAGGGGTAAATTGGGTATAGTTGCCCCAGAAAAACATATATAATCATATAAAGCAGTATTTCTTCAACTTGAATAGTATATAGATGTCTTTTTAGAGAGAAACAATTCGAAGCCCTCTGTTGACTTCAATTTTTTAAAATTTTAATGTTTCTTAAATATATGTAACCATAAAGTTAGGCATAAACTCCTTATGCAGTGGAGTAAAACTAATTTGCAATTTAAATACAAACAAAACTAAAAACTTAATATTGTAATTACCACCATTAAAAAGTAACCTATGAAAGTTTGATAAAAAGGTAATCTCTCCAATACTCCAAATGTACATATTGCTATCCCAGGGTTGTTAGCCACTTAATTTATTATTATTATTTTTTGAGACAGAGTTCTGCTCTTGTTGCCCAGGCTGGAGTGCAATGGCACGATCTTGGCTCACTGAAACCTCTATTTCCTCCCCCTGACTCGGGCTCAAGCGATTCTCCTGCCTCAGCCTCCCTAGTAGTTGGGATTACAGGTGCCCACCACCATGCCCGGCTAATTTTTTGTATTTTTAGTAGAGAGGGTGTTTCAGTATCTTGACCAGGCTGGTCTCAAACTCAATACCTCAGGTGATCCTCCCGCTTTGGCCTCCCAAACTGCTGGTATTACAGGTGTGAGCCACCGCACCCAGTCATGCACTTACTTTTGTGTTGAGTCTGCCTCTGCTATCATTGCTAGGCAATGACTCTCTCCCCTCAGTGCATCTCTTTATGGAAATTCTGAGAATCCATCATTTCTTCAGAACACTTTGATATTCTTTGGTCTTCGCTGAGGACCAAATGAATTCTACTTTTGCAAATTCATTTTCATTCATTCAGTAGGTCCTAAAGCAAATGCATCTGGGGCATTGAAATCACATGGCAGTGTTTTTATGAGAAGGTCTTCCAGTTGCTCCAGAATGTGCTCATACATGTCTTAACGATCATTGAAATGAAAATATAACTTTGAAAATTTCTAATAAAGAACGTTTGACTTTCCAAGAATGTCTCCAGCACCAACCCTTCCCACCCCTTCACCCCATAAGATCCCACATAGTCCTGCTTGATAAACACTGCTCCAACATGACCAGGGAACCACAATGGCTTCCATCATCCTCCAATAAGAGAGCTCCTATACCACTGTCCAAGTAGAGCTGGCTATGTTGGTATCACAGAAGTATAGAAGATGAAGCCAGAGGCATGGCCGCTCAAACTGAACAATGTCAAAAGTCTTCCAGATGGAAATCAAGCAGAAACTCAGCTCCTTTGAAATAGTTTGCACTTGCTGCAAATGGCCAAGAGATTATTACAATCCAACCCCGTGTAGCATGCTTTTATGGGATATTATAAAAGAGAAAACACATATACACTTGTTAGCCAGAGAGCCTCGACATCGTAATGGCCTATTTCATCTGTAATTTCAGTGATTATATAAATGATGAATAAAACCCAAATGCAAGTGCTTTTTTATTATCTTCTCAATGGGACAAGACCTGAAAGCTTGACCTCTGCAACATAATAGGCTTCTTTAGATGTATCCAGAGCTGGGAATCTGGACTTTGACCTGAAGCTCTTAAAGAGAATATTGCTTATCACTCCCATGGGGATAGAGAGGTTTCCACAATAAGATCATCTTACACTGGAGGTGTCATATACATAACTCTTAAAATAAAAGGAACCTACCCAGTGTTTCTTCTACTAGGGGCAGTTAGGATATCTGATTGGCAGTACTAAGCTATTCACCAAAGGCCTCCTACCTTGAGTAGGGAAGGAGTGCAGAGGTCAAGCTGTTGATGTTCGTGAGAAGGAAGCAAGTGATCCCATCTCTATATTGAGATCACTGGATATGACCAGCCCTGAATAATTCTCCCCAAAAATGCTTGAACTCAGATCAAGTCCTTAAAAGCCAACAAACCAACTTCTGCACAAGCCCCCTAACTATACATTGGATTAGACATCCTCCAGCCCAGATGGCCCCAACTTGGATTCTTACAAATAGAGTAAGATCTCTGGGTTATACTCTTGATGCTCTAGCATCCTGGGAAATTACTCTGTCATGCCTGGGTGAGGTGGCTTATGTCTCTTGCCTGTTTGGCATTTGTATTTGAAATTAGCCTCACTTCTAAAGTTACTTGATTGAACCAAGAAGACTTCTCCTTATTAATTCTGCCCATCCCAGTGCATGATCTAGGTATCTGTAACTCACCAGCCATCCAGATAATTTTGGACACTATTTCCTATCATCAGATTCAGCTATTCACCGGAGGAGACAGGCATATCTAAGCAACGCTTTTTGGTAAAAATAGGCAGCTGAAAGGAAGAATTTGAAGATCTTTAACACCTCTGATGGCAATATACAGTATCCATTAGAGAGACACCTAATCATCTGAAGCTGTCAAATCCAAACTGCCCTCTTTTAGGAGCCAATTTGTTTTCCTGCCAGATCAATGCTCTTATCTGTAATTGTGTGCACCACCAACATCAGCCAATAACCAGTTAACATGCAATTCAATTTCAGAAGAAAAGAAATGTCTTAATTCAAACATTTATTGTACAACTGTGAAAATGCCCTAAGTGAAATTAATTGCGGCTCAGAGGCTATAACTTATAAATCAGCATGTCCAACTAGAGCAAAGTCATAGAAGAAAATAATATAGGATTTGGAATAGAAAGGCAACTTTGCGTGGTCTTTCCACTTTTAACTCTGGCACTGCTATCATTATTATACTACAATAATGATGGTTGTCAACATTACTGGATCCTAGCTGGCACAGCAACTGGAGCAATGTTTCAAGTTTACAGTGCTTCTGCAAGTCTTCTAGGTGGAATGATGTTTCTCTTCTTACTCACTACCTTTTCCTGTTCTTTTTAGCTGGGTAGCTTTAATCCCAGGACAGATGTATCCAGATGCTGATCGTTACATCATTAGAGAATCTATCATTAGATTCTAGCCTTTTATTTGAATAGATGCAAAAAAGATTTCTACTTATTGACACACTTTTGTGTTGTACAGAGCTTTTGTTCCGATTCACACTTTTCTAATTACAGTAGATGAATCTTATTCTCTATCAGATTCCAATATAGTTGCTCACAAAGGAAAATGACCTTTGAAAGTGCTAAGCAAGTGAAACTTTTAAGTTGAGGCAATATAGAAAAAAAAAAGTAGAAAGCACTTTATACCTCATTGTGACTGTTGAACACATGCGTAGTTGAGAATGACTAGCGGTTTGCCAAGCCTGATTCCTCTTTTTCCTGGTCACGAAGCTAGACTACACGTATCCCCACCTTCCTTTTTAGTTGGGCATGGCCATGTGACTGAGCTCTAGCCAGTGGAATCTAAAATAAGTGAAGGGATTCACTTCAATGCCTGTACTTCCAATATTCCTCGCATACCATTCTTCATGTTCTTTCCTCTTCTGTTAGCTTGGTGTAGATAAATGATGACTGTTTTGGAAGCCAAGTGTTGATGATGGAAGAAATCTGGGCCCCTGAATCACCCTGTTAAAGAGAGCTTTCCATCAATCAAGAACACCTATTTTATGCTTTACCTAAGAAAAAAGTAAATTTCACATGTGAGCTGTTAATTTTGGGTTTGTTACAGCAGCAAGTATGAACAAAAATAATGCAATGTGTTCAACTGAGCACAAACAGAATGGAAGATGATATCCTGAGATTCCTAAAAGCTTTAGGATATCTTCCTGACAAAATGTATTTTAAAAAGAATATAGCAGGGCCAGGCACAGTGGCTCATGCCTGTAATCCCAGCACTTTGGGAGGCCAAGGTGGGCGGATCACAAGGTCAGGAGTTTGAGAACAGTCTGGTCAACATGGTGAAACCCTGTCTCAACTAAAAATCCAAAAATTAGCCAGGCATGGTGGTGGGCACCTGTAATCCCAGCTATTCGGGGGGCTGAGGCAGGAGGATTGCTTGAAACTGGAAGGCAGCGGTTGCAGTGAGCCAAGATCGAGCCACTGCACTCTAGCCTGGGTGAAAGAGCAAAACTCCATCTCAAAAAATTAATAAATAAATAAAATAAATGGATAACAACCCTGGGAATAATATGTGCATTTGGAGTATTGGAGAGATTACTTTTTTAATCAAACTTTCACAGGTCATTTTTTAATGGTGATAATTACAATATTAAGTTTTTAGTTTTGTTTGTATTTAAATTACAAATTAGTTATGACTCAAAAAAGAATATAGCATTTTCATTTGGTTTGATTTGAGATTCAGGTTCTTTATCTGAAAAGAGAAAGAGAATTTTAGACTACATTTTCATGAGCCCATATAGTGCTACTATTTTTTTGCTCATGCAATTCAAAATCATTCCTTTTTTTTTGAAAGAGAGAGAGAGAAAAAATTTAAAACATAGGACCATACAATAAAAAAAAAAACAACTCTTTTTTTTCTAAATATGATAGAGAAAAATCAGGAGACCCAAGTCAACGAAGAAAGTAAAATAAATCGGAAATCTATTAGCATAAAACCAACTAGTTACTCATGTGGCTTTACCACTGTATATATATTTATGTATATATATTTATGCTATATATACATATATACATATAGCATAAACGCGAGTGTGCATATGTATATATAAATATTTGTGTATTATATAACAATGCAGTAGATTATGAAAGGAGAAAGAAAAGGAGGAAGGAAGGGAGGAAAAGAGAGAAGGGCAGCTATGGTGCTGAAACTCAAGTTGGAAGCAAAGCACTGAGCTAGTGTTCACTCCACAACTTTATCTAAGCAAGCAACTCTGATAGAATGTGACCCCGCCTGTTAATGGGAAGAGCCATTACTGTTTGGCTTATGCTTGCTGCAACAACAAATGGATCGTACATGTACACACTCTCACACAAGCACACTTACAGACAGTAGGTCCTAATTCCCCTTTAGCATTAATTTCAATAATTGCTATACTGTTAAATTCTGTCTTCCAGAAAAACTTAACCTTCATATGTAAATAAGTCAGCATTACATCTCTTCCTATTTGGGTGAAAAAAATTTCTATTACACAGCTTCTAACTAATCCTCATTATGAAATGTAACTTTACATTAAATGTTTAAAACGTTCCTGGACATACCTTAATCATTTCTCTAATGGAGGAAGGTCTTATAAAATTGCCATTTATCAACCCAATAGAGCTGAAACCCAGAATTCAACAATACATTGTTTTCAGAAGTGGCTCCCCTGGTTGGCATGACACCACAAAGGCATGAAATTTCAAACACCCAACGCTTTGGATTAAAAGCACAGTAATTCCACAAAGTTTTGTTCTGAATTGAGAATGATTCTGTAATGACTCACACTTCTTCAGATTAATCAGAGTAACATTATGTTAAGTATTTCATAAATTGATCCTTCTTTAAAAAAAATTCTCATGAGAAAGGGGGAAGTTTAAGGTTTTGTGGATCTCTTCTTGAAATTTTTATCATTAAAATTTAGTTTTAATATCTTAAACATTAAAAAGATTTAAAGAAAACTTTATGGAGAAATTCTATAGTGAAAGGGGTTTCAGGGAATAGAAAGACTCTCTTACTTAGCCCATTAGACATTAAGCACATTCAGATTTCAAGCACAGTTCTGATCATGGAAGTGGAGAATGGAGATGTGGTAGGATTTGCCATACCTTCTCTGATTCTCAAATGTCAGTTCTTTCCTCCTGGCACTCATACATGAATGAGAATGGCTGTAGCTCCCAGGAGGCTTGGCCAGTCACTGGCTCCTGGGCACTCTCTGTTGGGCAGTTTAATCAGACACATCAGAACAAATCTAACCTCAGAGGGAAAGGTGCCAAGTCCACATTCTGGCCATGGTCTGGGCTCAAACCAAAGAGAACTGAGTGTGGATAACCTTTGTGACATTGCTTCCCATTTGTCCCTGTTTCATCTCTACATATTTCGCAAAGTATTGAAACAGATCCTGGTGGGGGCGGAGAGGGTTACAAGCTAAAAATGATAAAATAAGAACTGAAAAGTAGAATGAAAGGCCACACAAATAAGCTAACTATAACATGGATGCTGTAACAGTCATATCTGATCTGGGGAAAAATAAAACACAATCAGAAATATTGTTCTTTTCATTCATGCTTTTTGCTCAACTGAGGTTCTTGCAACTTTAGAAAATGAAAAAAAGAATAAAGATAATTTCAAAATATTTTGTAATCTCATGACAAAGACATTTACAACTTAATATTTCAGTGTTTCCTCCTAGCTTTTCTCTCTCTCTATGTCTCACTGTAAATAGATTATATCATGAACATTCTCCTATGTCATTACTCTATGCAAACACTATTTCTTCTGCTCTTATATGAAAATATCATAATTTTTCTACTCCACCCTGCTTATTGTTGGACATTTTGTTTGTTTCTAATATTTTGCTATTATAAATAAATTAATGGTGAATAGTTTATATAAAATATTCATAGGTGATTCTTATAATTTTCTGAGAAGATATTCTTACAAGTGGAATTATTAGGCCCAGTGGCAGAAACTTCTCTATTGTTCTTTATAACTATTGACAAATCTCTAGAAAGTCTCTACCTTTCTACTGTAACAAATAATTCATAAAAATAATTTTCAACATTCTTTTCAAAATGAAGTATTATTATTTTGAAAACTTTCACAGGTGGAAATAGTATTTCATTATTTGATTTTGTTTTAATTCTAATAATGTGGAATATGCATTGGATTTCCTCTTTGGAGGATACCCTATTTACATATTTGCCAATTTATGTTTAGAGTTTTATGTGTTAATTTTTTTTATATTTTATTGGTTTGTTTTTCTGTTTTAACATAAGCTTTCACATTTAAAAAATTTTTATTTATTTATTTTGAGATGCAGCCTTGCTCTGTCACCCAGGCTGGAGTGCGGTGGCGCAATCTTGGCTCACTGCAATCTCCGCCTCTCAGGTTCAAGACATTTTTCTGCCTCAGCCTCCTGAGTAGCTGGAATTACAAGTACCCGCCACTACGCCCAGCTAAATTTTGTATTTTTAGTAGAGACAGTGTTTCACCATGTTGGTCAGGCTGGTCTCAAACTCCTGAACTCAGGTGATCCACCTGCCTCAGCCTCCCAAAGTGCTGGGATTACAAATTTGAGACACCATATTCAGCCTATTTTTATTATATTCTTGTGTTTTAATCTATTACATTTTTATCTTAGTTGTCATTTTATTTTATCCATTATATTTTCTAAATATTTACAGTAGAAAAGCAATTAAATATCATATATGTACTTTGTAATCTGCCACTTGATTTAACACTAATTCATTCTGATATTTTTTTCAGTTCACTACTATTATTGTCTACTAGAGATTTCAGAAAATAAAATATCAAGTATTCTGAAAATTATGAATATTTAGTTTATCCCTTGCCAATATGTTGTTTCATATGTAAGCATCTTTTCTCCCACGTCCCACCAGTTTTAATGAGCTTGATATTTATAATTGGTTTAAGATACAAACTTTTGTTCATATTAAGGAAGAATATTGCTTCACCTTCTTCACTGTAATTTACTTTTTGAATACTAGATATTAAATTTTATCACAACTATTGACATAATCATGTGGCCTTCCTTCATTTTGACTTACTGACACAGTACTGTAATAAATGTGAACTATTTTATTCAAGAATATGCTTTTCTATGTCAAAATAGGTTTGCTTTTGTTTTTCTTTGTATCATACCATTTAACTTTATTTATGAGTGTTTTTTGTTGTTGTTGTTGTTGTATTATTTTTTTTTTTTTGAGGGGGAGTTTCACTCTTATTGCCCAGGCTGTATTGCAATGGCTTGATGTTGGCTCACTGAAACTTCTGCCTCCTGGGTTCAAGCAGTTCTCCTGCCTCAGCCTCCTGAGTAGCTGGGATTACAGACATGCACCACCATGCCCATCTAATTTTATATTTTTAGTAGAGACAGGTTTCTCCATGTTGGTCAGGCTGGTCTCAAATTCCTGACCTCAGGCGTTCCTCCCACCTCGGCCTCCCAAAGTGCTGGGATTACAGGCATGAGCCACTGCTCCCAGCTGTGTGAATGTTATTTTAACTTTTTGTATCCACATTCTTAAATAAGGCTATTTCACAGTATTGTTGTATGCATTATATAAAAGATTTTCTTACTGGTCTTATATTAGCTTGGTAAATGAATTAAGACATGTTGAATATTTTTCTCTATTATCAAATTTTTTACATTTTACATAACTTTCAACATTAAAAAAAACTCATCAATGAAACTGTTAATTTTTTATCTGATAAAATAATTCCATAATGATTCTTTGAAAATGTTTATCATATTATTTCTTTGGCTCAAAATTTCCATTTTTTTCCCCCATTTCAACTTTTATTTTAGGTTCAAGGGGTACATATTCCGGTTTGTTACACAGGTAAGTTCCATGTCATATAGGTTTGGTGTACAGATTATTTCATCATCCGAGTAACCAACATAGCACCCAGCAGGCAGTTTTTCAAGCCTCATTCTCTCCTTACACTCCACCCTCAAATAGGCCCCAGTGTTTACTGTTTTCTTCTTTATGTCCATGTGTACTAAACATTTTGCTTCTACTTGCAAGTGAGAACACGCAGTGTTTGGTTTTCTGTTTCTGCATTAATTAGTTTAAGATAATGGCCTCCAACTCCATCCATGTTGCTGCAAAGGCAAGGATCTCATTTTTTACAGCTGTGTAGCAGTCCATGGTGTACATATGGATCACATTTTCTTTATTCACTCTGCTGTTAATGAGCATCTAGGCTGATTTTGTCTTTGCTATTATCCAAATTGCTCTGACGAACACACATGTGCATGTGTCTTTATGTTAGAATGATCTATATTCCTTTGGATATATATCCAGTAATGGAATTGCCGGGTCAAATGGAAATTCTACTTTAAGTTCTTTGAGAAATCTCCAGACTGCTTTCCACAGTGGCTGTGTCCATGTTTTTCTTGAATCAACTTTGGTAATTTGTAAATTCCCTAGAGATTTATCTTTTTATTGTGTTTTACAAAGTAGCAGGAAGTTTCACATAACATTCTCATTAACAGTATGTGCATTAACACTGTAATATATATTAATTATACACATGTATATCATATCCTTTGTTATTCATTTATTTTAAATATGATGTGTTTTCCTTTGTTTTCTTGTTAAAATTGCTCTTAATTTTATCTGTGTTAGAGCATTTACTTATTACTCCTACTGATTATTTTCCTGTATTAAATTCATTTATTTCTGTTGATATCTTTACTATTATCATTATTATTTTATTCCTCTGCCTTCCTTGGGTTAATTTCACTTTTCTAATTATTTAACATGAATAATTATCTGTTCTTAATAACTAAATGATATTAGGCGATACTTTTCCTTCAAAACTTAGCAAGACAATAGATGCCACTGAAGTTTCTCCTCCATAAAGTCATCCTGAATTTCCAGTTTTCTTTAAGTAACTTCCCTTCAGGACTTCCAAGACCATCCTGTATGCATCATTGTTTCACTGTGTGTGCTGTTGATTTTATATTATATAACTTCTCCTTTCCTAAATATTTTGAGGGCAGTGCCTAACCTAATGCCAGAAAATTTGTAAATGGTTAATGCAGGTTTTGTTAAATGAGTGGAACTAATCAAAGGGGGACTCGCTCAATCAATCAATCATCTTGAATGGGCTGTGACTTCTATCTATTCATCCCTCTGCTTTGATTGGCTCTTCAGTCCTACAGCTGCAAAGAGGAAAAGTTGGGATGAGCTTCCCCTGTGAAGTGTAAATGAGACCTTCTTATGAAGTCAGGATGAGATCTCTTTATGAAGTTAGAGAAGAAAGTTGGGCTCCAAGGGAGTGGACACATACTGTATAACAGATGATTCACTCTTTCACCATAGGGAAAATGGGCATAAGAACATTGTGGCTTTCTGGGAGCTTTGTCACTTGGTCCTCTCTGTTATTGGTTTGCTCTTTCCCATTATTTCCCTCAGTGGCAGTTTTCAGCAATATACTCATATAGGAAGAGCCACCTCATCTTCAAGACTGGGCTCACATTCCAGCTCCTCCTTATAACCTGCCCTGGCTGCAGAGGGAGAGAGTGATTCCCTCCATCTCTGAACTTCTTTGTACATGATGCTTATCGTAGCCATTTGGCTTCTAACACTCACTGCTTTCTGCTATTTTTTTTTTTTTTTTGTCATTAACAGAGTTGGAGATCGTTGAGGGTGAATGGAAAACTACATTTGCATCCCCCAAAGTTTCTAGCAAAATACCTTGCACGTTGCATGTACTGAATAAGCATGTTAATGCATGCATGTTTATGCAGTCATATGAGAGTGTGTGTGTGTGTGTGTGTGTGTGTAAAATTATACACTGCACAAATACCCATTTCAAAACCTTTTTTCCAAAACAAAATCAGAAAAAGGGGAACATGAGATATTTGTGTAGGGAGGGCGAGGTGATCCCAACTAAAAATTTTATCAGAATACCTTCGACCTCATTTTTTTCCACTTTGCCCTAATATCCAGAAAAAACTTTCTGAAAACTTTGCCCCTCCTCTTTCATAAAAGATAAACATAGTTATTATTTATTATTCCTGTGTTTCTTCACATTAAGATGAAAATAATTCTGGTTCCTCAAGAAATCTTAAAACATTGTCCACCAGGTTTATTTTGAAATCATCATAAATAATCAAGAAATATTCTCAGAGGTGAGCATGAATCCACGCCCACATACACAATCTCCAAGTATGTATACACATATACATGCAGATTGGTGCCTGGAACCAAGAGATAAACACATAAAACCAAGCACACACAGGTGCCCAAACACAGAGATACACATTCTCCTCACTGGCTTGGGAGGACCCTCGCTGAGAGGGTGAGGATGGAACTTGGGGACTCTTGGAGCACAGTCAGTTTCCAATAGCAGCTGCCATCAAGCGCTGGTCCAGGCAGGCAGAGGGACCATGTGGTTGAATTTCAGGGCAATTAATAATGTAAAAGGGAACCCTGGGTGCCACTGGGCACTTAGCAGCATGTGCAAAATTCTCCCAGCAGATATCCAAGTGGGCATGAGGCCAACCATCTTCCCTCCCCTGCCTCTTTTGGCAAGTGGGGCTCAACCTGCTCTGGGGAACAGGAATGTAGGAGTAGTGGTGGCAAGGAAGACTCACATTAGGCGGCCAACACATTTTGCTCTCCATGCAGTAGTATCAGTTACATGCTGTTCCACCGCCTTAAACTGTCAGCTCTCCTTAACAGCCTGTTGGGATAGTTTCCTTCCTACTCAGCCTGATTGTCTGCATAAGCAGTTGTAAGGGAGATGTTACCGGCAGCAGTAGTCCCCTGACTTTTCCCCTCCTGGGGAAGTCAGCTTGCTCTTTTAGCGAAGGCATTTCCTCCTCATCTTCACCCGTATTCTATCGTTTCTGCCCCTTAGTTATTGGTTGGGTTTCATTGTCATGACTATTCGCCAATGTCAGCTAACAGCAACATTTGGAAGTAAAGGATTTTACCTCCTCTTAGTGCTGTTTCTCATCTTAACTCAGTAATACCTTTAATGAGAATTAAGAAATATATCACTGACGGTAGAATGTTAGGTCTTATGATAACAGGATAAGAGAAAAATTGTTTGAAGAGGTCCTTTAGGAACTACTTGATTGTGTATAGGGTTGACTATAATGTTTTTATTTCTTCTTCCAGCACTGCCTCCTTAGCACTGCCTTGGTCCTGTTTTTCTCTTGAAAGATGCACCATTGGTTATGAGGTTGCTTCAATGTCGGTGCTTGTACAGGTGAATCAATGACAAAGATATTCCCTTCCTGTTCTTCTTTGGAAAGAATGTTCCAAGGGAGGCAAGAGAAAGTCAAGATACTCAGCTCAACAAGAATGGCCTTTAGTATTAGCTCCTGTCTACCTCTTAAGCTTCAATCTCAATCACTTATATTATACTTCAGCTATGCCAAGCTCCTTACAATTCACTGAAAGTGCCAGTCTCTGTCATGGCTCTGTGGGTTTTTACCTGCCATTTCTATCACCCAATGTGGCCTTTGTTGAGTCTCCCATAGCACCCTGTGCTTTAATTTTTCATAGTACTGGGCTATAGGAATACAAGGAGGAAAACCAGCAGACTGGCTAATGTTTTAAGACTTATCTGTGGGCAAGACAAGGAGTTCACTATGAATTGAGTGTGGGGGGAAAAAACAGCTTATAGAAACAGAGAAGGAAGTGCTAACTGGCAGGAAATAGGTGGGCTAACACTTACCTTGTTTGCTCTCTCCGTTAGGATTATATTGACTGCAAGTGAGAAAACAAATTGCAGTGGCTTATATAAAGTAGTTTACTTCTCTCTCAAATGCATATCAGCCCATGCAGGAAGTCCAGGGCTAATATGGTGGTTCTGTTCCAACAAAGCTCCTGCTCATTTCAGTTCGTAATGCCATCCTTGCCTTTATGTCTTAGGGTCCAAGATGACAGCATCCTCATTCTGGGACTTCATCCTTCATGTGGACTTTTACCTGGTCTCCCTGCATTTTATAAACCACCAAAGTCATCAATTCCACCTCATTTCATATATTTTCACCAACACTGTCATCACATCATTCCAAGCAACCATCATGTCTGACTTGACTCTTGTCACTGCTCCAATCTTTTCTTTGAGGACTGGTGCAATTTTACAGGAGAAATAAAAAATATAATGTGATGGTTGCTTTATTAGAAGTAAGGAAAAATTACAAAAACAATGTAGAAGGGAAAATTACTCTTAGCTCTGATGGTCATAGGCTTTTGAGAAATACTTTGAGGAAAATTTTTTCTTTTTTTTTTTGAGATGGAGTGTCACTCTGTTGCCCAGGCTGGAATACAATGATGAGATCTGGGTTCACTGCAACCTCCGCCTACTGATTTCAAGCAATTCTCCTGCCTCAGCCTCCCAAATAGCTGGGATTACAGGCACCCGCTACCACATCTGGCTAATTTTTGTATTTTTCAGTAGAGAAGGGGTTTTGCCTTGTTGGCCAGGCTGGTCTCGAACTCCTGGCCTCAAGTGATCCACCTGCCTCGGCCTGCCAAATTGTTGGAATTACAGGTGTGAGCCACTGCACCAGGCCTAAAATACCTTTAAATATAAATATTGACTAGCAAGGAGCACTAAGCAAAAGAAACTGCGTAAGCAAAAGTAGCAAAAGTATGATATGTTTCAAAATAAAAGTTGTCTAAAATGAGTAGTATATGCTATAGTCTGTATATTAGTTTGCTAGAACTGCCATAGCAAAATACCGTAGGCTGTGTGGCTTAAACAATAGAAATGTATTTTCCTGTGAATCTGGAAGCTGGAAGTCCAAGATCAAGGTTTCATCAGGGCTGGTTTCTTGTACAGCCTATCTCCTTGGCTCGTAGATGGCTGTCTTCTCCCTGTAGCTTCACATGATCTTTCTTCTCTCTGTATGTGTCTGTGTCCAAGTCTCTTCTTCCTATAAGGACACCAGTCATATTAGATTACGACCACACTGGTGTCCTTGTTTTAACTTAATTACCTCTTCAAAGATCCTGTCTCCAAATATAGTCAATTCTGAAGTAATAGAGGTTCGGATTTCAACGTATGTATTTTGGGAAGACACATTCAGTCCAAAATTGGCCATTATATTTCAGGATCTTGGAAGAAATAGGCTAGAAAGGTTGGTACAAATCAGATTGTAAAGAACTTTGATGATTGGACTAAGGAGTCTGGACTTTTTCCTAAACAATGGGCAACAGAAGAAGGGTTTTCAGCAAGAGTGTGCTTTGGTCAGATGCATGCCTTTTGAGGGCTGTGTGAGGTCTGTAGCCAGGACCAAGTGGAACCTGGAGGTATTTCAGTGAGACAAGAGAAAGACGACGAAGGTCAGAGATGACAAATTTGAGAGACACTTTGTTCACAGAACTGAGAGGATGTGGATAGGAAACCTGGAGACTATCAGGTTTCTGGCCTAGTTGTCTGAGGAAAGTGTCAGAGACTAAAATCAGGAACACATGTTGAATTTGAGGTATTGAATAGTATAGAATATGTAAGTGAAACATTCAGGAAGCATGCATCTAAAATCCAGGAACTGGGCATGCCTGGAATCCCAGCACTTTGGGAGGCTAAGCGGGGTGGATCACCTAAGGTCAGGAGTTTGAGACCAGCCTGGCCAACATAGTGAAACCCCGACTCTACTTAAAATACAAAAACTAGCCAGGCACGATGGTGTATGCTTTTAATCCCAGCTACTCAGGAGGCTGAGGGAGAGAATCACTTGAACACAGGAGGCAGAGGTTGCAGTGAGCCGAGATAGTGCCACTGCCCTCCAGCCTGGGCAACAGAGGCAAAAAAAAAAAAAAATTCAAGGAGAGAAAACTAAGTTGAAAATATAGCACACAAATGATAGTTGAGGTCAGAGTTGAGACCAGCCTGGGAGCATAGGCAAAGAAAAAAAAAGATGTTCAAAAGAGGAAGCAGAGAGAAGTACAGCACTTAAGGGTTGGGCGGAAGGGAAGGCAAGTCAGAGACAGAGAAGGAAAAACAGAAAAGAACCACGCCGCAAAAGTAACACAAGACAGTTTCAAAACAGAGGAATGCACAAAGTCAATCAAAAGAGCAGAGTAAAAATTGAAGAGAGACTGTTGAAGTTGGCCTCCAACAGAGAAGTGTTGGTGGAAGAGGAGCGACAGGCGCTTGACTGCAGCAGGTCTGGGAGTGAGGGGAAGTATTGTGGTGGAAAGATGAAATGTAGACCATTTCTGGAACCCTGGCTGTAAAAAGAGGAAGGAGCTAGGAGGTGTTGAAGGGAGGTTTTTGGTTACTGTCCCAGTCTGGGTTCCATACCCACAGAGTAAGGAACTGCCAGATGAAAATCTCTACCCTGCGCCTTGTACCGGAATGACAAGCTATGCAGAACATCTCACTGTTTTGCTCCATAGCTCTGCTTCGTACCCCCACAGTGGAGTGTTCGTACTTCTGTCTCAGGAACTATACAGCTAGTGCTTGACTTACTACCACAATTGGTTCCGACAGACCAGTTGTAACACGATTTGGTCATAAGTTGAGTAGGCTATATGTACAGTACTGTGAAATGATGTTATAAAAATCTTTAAGTCATATTTTATCATAATTTTCTTTCATTATTGTTATAGATCATAATTTTCTTTGTTCATTTTATGCCATTTGTATCATCTCTACACCATTTTGTTTCTTATTTTTACATTTGTCAGGTTTAAGTAAAACACTGCATTACCAGTACAACTGGTTTAATATTTGCAAAACATACAAAATTACAAAATAGAGGTGCATACAAAAATACAGGTGTAAAAAATACCATAGGAAACATTTTCCCAATTGCAAAACATATCAAAATATATAAACGTACGAAACATTTTATTGGCCGCTGGTGCTTGGCTGCGGATTGTTCATGTCGTCACCTGAGGCAGCAGTTGGGGTTACCGGAGTTGGTTTTTTCATAAACATGGTGAGCTTTGTCTGAATCGTATGTTTCTTTTTTTCTTCATAAATTTCACGATACGGACGAAACACATCATGCGCCATCCGTTCAATCCTTGCAAATCGTTTGATGTTTGGGTCCATTGCTTTGAAATGTATAAGAAGTTTATTCAGTAAAGATAAACTGTCTGATAATCCCTTAGTGGTGAACTTTCTTTCTGGCTCCTCCTCTTCTTTCTCTGCTTCTCTTCTTTCTTCTTCCGCCACTCTTTCCTCTTCCAGTTGGATTAGCTCTTCATTTGTAAGTTCTCCAGATTCTTTGTCTAGCAACTCTTCGACATCTTCTATTTCACACTCCAAAGAAAGGTCTTTAGTGAGTTTTACTATATTTTCCCGAATTGTTTCAAGTTCATGTTCACCGTTAAATCTGTCAAAATCATTAACATAGCGCTTAACACAATTTTTCCAGATGCCACTCGTGCACTTTGTCATCACAGCCTCCCAGGCAGTAGCGATATTCTTGATACACATCAAAATGTTGTAATGTTTCCAAAACTCTACAGCGGAGCAGTCGTGGCTAGCGATTGTGGTGGTAAAGTCGAATGGTTGTAAGTTGCATAGGTCGTAAGTCAATCAATACCTGTATACATGGTTTTTTCTTTTTTCTTTTTTTTTTTAAAGACACAATTTCATTCTTGTTGCCCAGGCTAGAGTGCAATAGCGCAATCTGAGCTCGCTGTAACCTCTGACTCTCAGGTTCAAGTGATTCTCCTGCCTCGGCCTCCCAAGTAGCTAGAATTACAAGCGTGTGCTCCCACAGCCAGCTAATTTTTTGTATTTAATAGAGATAGGGTTTCACCCTGTTGGTCAAGCTGGTCTCAAACTCCTGATTTCAGGTGATCCACCCACCTTGGCCTCCCAAAGTGCTAGGATTACAGGCATGAGACACCTTGTCCAGCCTGGATCGATACACATGGTTCTCCTTCACAACCTCGTCCTTCAATTGTGAAGTGAAACCCTTCAAGGGCACGAATCATATCTTATTCATCGTTATATTCCCTGCATTGTATGTTTAAAAGTATAGAGAGAAGGAAAGAATAAAGGGAGGAAGGATTAAAAGAGTTATGACTGAGCATTTATCCTGGGCAAAGTGCTATGCTAAGTATTTTTCTTAATCTAATCTTTATACCAAACCTGTGATATAGGAACTATTATTGTCTCCATTTCACAGCTGAATAAACTAAGGCCCTGATATAATAAAGTGACCTGCCCAAGGCCATGTAGTTAGTAAACAGCTGAATGTGCATCTGAACTCAAGCATTCAGAATCAAAAGTCCATCCTCTTAGCTGTGTAAAAATTAACTACAGTACTGTGATAATTTTGTGTGTTAATTTGACTGGGCCTCAAGGTGCCAGTTGGGCATTGGGTCAAACACTATTCTGGATGTGTCTGTGCAGATGTTTTTGGATGAGGCTAACACTTGATTCCCTAGAATAAGTAAAGCAGATAGATCTCCCTAAAGCAGATGGATCTCATTGAATCAGTTGAAGACCTGGATCGAATGAAAGGCTGAATCTCTCATGAGTAAGATGCAGCTCCCTGTGCATGAGCTTTGAGCTGGGGCATTAGTCTTCCCTGACCTTCAGGCTCAACCTGAAATACTGACTTTTCTGGGGTCTTGAGCCCATGACTTTTAGCTTGAAGCTTATACTATTAGCTATCCTGGGTCTAAGGACTTTGGATTAAGACTGAACTGCACATTTTCTCTGCTGGGTCTCTGGCTTACCAACTGCAGATCTTGGGACCTGTCAGCCTGCATAATCATGTGAGTCAATTTTTTGTAATGAATCTCTTTCTCTCTGTACATCCTGTTCTCTAGGGAACCCTTGCTAATGCAAGTATTTTGAAAACTTGACCTATATGACAGGATATACTGGAAGTAGTTTGAAATATTTATTTCCTAAAAGAAAAAAGAGCAAAAGCCAAGAAGAGTTACATTTGATCTGCTGAATTGCATTTCAATTGCCTTACATGGTACAAAACAGAACATATGGTCATCCCATCACTCCTGTGGCATTATGCTATGTTCAGCTGTCAGGTTTGTTGGTTTCCTAAGACAACCAGTCACAGACCATCACCTAAAATATATCTCACTGTCAAGTTCTAGAGCATAAAATTAGTCTTTATTGCTTTGACTGTTAATGATTTTGAAGGCCAAGGAGTGATCACATAGAAAAGGCAACAGAGCCTGGACCAGAAGAGCTCCCAGATGAAATGCACTTTGGCCAATGGCTTTCATTAAAACACTGACATGAAGGAGGTGTCAGGGCTCAGGTTGTGAAGGCAGGTCATGTGGTTGCCTTTCATCCTCAGCACTACTTCCTGAGAGAGGGACAATGTCATTGAGTTTGGGCTCATGGACAAATCATACAAGGGAAGTCTTGGAACTGCCTGACTTGTTCAGGGCCTCTGGTGCTGAAATCCTGTGAATCTCCAGGGCAGAAGTCAAGATGCTTTCTCAGAAGCCTCCAAAGTCTCTCCATGAATAAGAAAATAAAGTCAAGCTAGTGGCTTCTCCTTCAAATGGTACCTGGTTTTATTATTTTTTTATTTCTTTTTTTTTTTAATCAACTTTTAAGTTCTGGGGTACATGTGCAGGATGTGCAGGTTTGTTACATAGGTAAATGTGTGCCATGGTGGTTTGCTGCACAGATAAACTCATCACCTAGGTGTTAAACCCAGCATCTATTAGCTATTCTTCCTGATGCTCTCCCTCCTGCCGCTCCTTTGATTGGCCCAGTGTGTGTTGTTCCTCTGCATGTTTTCATGTGTTCTCATCATTCAGCTCCCACTTATAAGTGAGAACATGTGGTGTTTGGTTTTCTGTTCCTATGTTCAACCGTGGTGGAAGACAGTGTGGCAATCCCTCAAAGATTTAGAAGCAGAAATACCATTTGACCCAGCAATCCCATTAGTGGGTATATATGCAAGGGAATATAAAGGTACCTGGTTTTAGGATAAGGAGAGCTACCAGCTTCATTAGTAAAATCCAGCTTGGATCAGTCATGGTTTAAGATGTGAAACGAGCAGACCATGCCTCCATTTCTCTTCTTTAAAGGTCGCTTTCCCTCTGGTAAACTTTTTCTAATGATTACTGTCTCCACTACCCAGACCTTAGAGGAGTTCCTGTACCTATAGTGGTTGCAGTGGGCGTGGTGGGAAATCTCAAGATGATGATAGGTTTTGGAGGATGAGAGTTGAGAATGCAAAGTTGAACTGCCTCTCCACCCAGTGCATGTTTTCTTTAATAAAGCCACCTTTTATTGAGGGCTATTTTTGCCAAGCATCTAGTCTAATACTTCAGATGTGATATTTAATTGAATCCCCACAATATCTCTTTGACTTTGCTACTATTATAACCCTCCACTTTTCAGATAAGGAAACTAAATCTTAGAAAGGTTGACTTCTATTATGGATTGAATTGTGTCTCCTCAAAAGATGTGTTCAAGTTCTAGCCCCTGGTACTTGTGAATGTGGCCTTATTTGAAAATAGAATCTTTGCAGATGTAATCAAATTCAGATGAAGTTATTAAGGTGGGCCCTAATGCAGTGTGACTGGTGTCCTGACAGAGGGGGTCAGTTTGGACATGAGAGACAGACATACACAAAGGGAAGATAATGTAGAGAAGCACAAGAAGAAGACAACTAGGTTAAGGTGGAGGCAGGGCACAGATTGGTGTGGTGCCTCTCCAAGCCAAAGAAAGCCAAGAACTGTGGGCACATACCAGAAGGCAGAGGAAGCAAGGAAAATTCCTCCCCTTATATCTTTCAGAGAGAACATGGATATGCCAATGCCTTGACTTCAGCCTTCTAGACTCTAGATCTGCAAGATAATAAAATTCTATTGTTTTAAGCCATCGTAATTTCTGGTACTTTTTTACGGGAACTCTAGGAACCTAATAAAACTATCTTGCTCCAAATCACAGAATTAGTAATCTTGCTAATCAAGATTTGAATCCAGTCTATCTGACCCTTAAATCTATATTCATATTTCATATTGTCTATGCTTTACTACCAAGTAACTAAGGCAGCATCTAGTAGAAACAATCAACTCTACCTTGTAAAGCTGTTACAGAGAAGGTGCCATTGAAGTCTGCTTCTGAGGATGAGGATGAGTTTCCTAGGGGAGGAAGGGAGGAAAGAGAAATCCAGACGGAAATAACAGAGCAAGCATGAAAGACATGAAAGTGTATGCGGTGCTTCAGGAATAAATGTGGCTCAGTATGGGGTTGGGTGGGACTGTATGATAAGGAAATGTGATCATGCAATATGGCTGCATTTTCCGAGAAAATCCTGGAAGCTTGCCTGCAGGTATGTTTCTATAGTCGAGGAACATCCAAAACGGTAGGACGGCCAGTCTGTAACCATATCATGAGGCTCCTGCCCCACAATTGAATGTTGGAGCATTCCTGGAAGTGAATCCTTTTGGCACAGTCAACCTACTTAGCCAGGGTGGGCTGGAAGATTCCTTTAGCAAAGGAATTCACAAGATAAGGAACATTTTCTTTCCTTGCCATTAAACACTGTCTCTTAATTAAGTTGTCATCTTGCTCCTGATCAGAAAAGAATACCAAGAAGTCCTTTTCCAGGAAAAAGCTTATTTCTCTTCTCATCTCTACACACACCCTGCTTCCCCACCCCCAACACATCACTTAGGGATGGGTTGGTGCAGAGAGCTGAGTAAGCCAAGGGACTGTGGAAGGAGCCCCCTTCATCTCAACATGTGTGCAGGTGGGTGCACCAGGGGAGAAGCGCAGCCCAAGCACACTGTCAGGTGCAAAGAGGGTGCTCAGAGCATGAATCTCAGACACAGTCATGCTGAGCTGCGTGATATC
This sequence comes from Sapajus apella, assembly GCF_009761245.1. Taxonomy (NCBI): domain Eukaryota; kingdom Metazoa; phylum Chordata; class Mammalia; order Primates; family Cebidae; genus Sapajus; species Sapajus apella. The sequence goes on from NW_022436956.1 coordinate 13,355,465, forward strand.
AGCAGCCGATCCTTTAATCTCATGTAGAGAGAGGAAGTCACATGCCAGTTACTAGACATATCACTATTGTACCCCTAGATTCCAGGCTCTCCTTATTTCTGCTAATAAAGAATTCTTTACTGAGCACTGTACATCTTGATTCAATTCAGGTAAAGTTAATTTAAATGAGGCAAAAGAGGCTTACATAGGCAGTGACCACTGGTACTAGAATATCTTTACATGAATAAGAGGAAGAGAGTAAACACCTCATAGCCATTCACAGCTTGTCTCTTTGTTCCCTGCCTCACAGTGAAGCAGTCTCAAAACGCTGCCAATTCTTTCTTTTTTCTCCTGCCTTTATCCATCTCTTTCTCTCCATTTCCAGTACATAGTTGACATGCACCTACTCACGCTTAAAGTTGCTGCTTATACTTCACCTCCCCTCTAAACACTTCCCTGACCTAACCACTTTCCCTCCCACACTGTACCGGCAGAATCAGCCTCTTTCTTCTCTATGATTGAATTGCACAATGTCAGCACAGCTATTATGAGACTTATCACATCGTACCATAATTATTTATTTATGCTTCTCTATGGCTGCAACACAAGCCACCCCAAAACTGTTTCATAAAACAACATTTATTACAATTCTTATGTCTCATGATTCCGGAGTTTAACTGGGCTCAGCCAGTTGTCACTCAGGGTCTCCCTATAATGATCGTCAGACCAGGGCTGGGCTGGAATCATTGTGACACTTCATCACTCACAGATCTGTGATGGGCAAACTCAAACAGCTGGGGCACTTTGGGCCACCTCTCCACCTCTGTGTAGTCTCTCCTGGTAGTTTGTTCCCCACAGTAGTTTCAGAGTGGCCACATATGCTTCATGGCCCCCCAGGGCTCCAAAGATAAGTGTCCCAAGAGAGTGAACCAGACAGAAACTGTATTGCCTTCTATCACTGAGTCCAATCACACAGTGCCATTTTGACACCGTCCAAGGCCCAACCAGAGTCAATGGGGAGGGATTGTAAGCCATCTCTCAACTCCACAGAGTAGAGTCAGCAACCCACTGTAAGAAGAGCACGTGGGATGGAAAACACTCATGCAGCCATCTTTGGAAAATGCAATGTGCCACAGCTATAAATCCAGTGTTTGGCAAAATGCCTGGCACTTAATGATCTCTATAAATGTAAGTGGTTGAATGAATGAATGATCTTTTTCCCCCCATATAGACCTTCTTATCTTATCCTCAGCTATTGAAAAAACTTCCATGCTTGCCTCTTTCTCTTTAGATTTTCTTATAACCAATTTATCATTTACCCTACTTTCTGAGGATCCATTTTCTAAAGCACCTGCTTTTCTCATATCTCCTTTTCAAAAACCTTCAGCGGTTCATAATTCCTTACAGCAGTATGAAGATGGTGTCCCAGCTTGTGATGCTGTGTTCTCGTGGATATAACGCAAGCACACAGTTTCATTTATGTATACACCTCGACTTAACTATGGACTGAAAAAAGAGCAGGTCTGACACATGGATGTGCCGCTTTCAGATGAGCAGCTTCCTTTATTTATAGAAGCTGTCCTGAGTTCTGGTTCTAAGTGATGGATTAAAACATGTTTACTTCTGTTCCCTCTTGAACTTTCTCTCTCTCTCTCTCTCTCTCTCTCACACACACACACACACATACACACACACACAGCAGAAGGATAGAAAGGATACATCTTTAAGAGACCAGAAATAGACTAGAAATAGAGACACAGCCTCAACAATGTAGAAGCTGGAAAGCCAATGGGGAGCAGCTATTGACTTCATTGAAGCTATTTTTTATCAAAGAACCTTATTAGGGCTTAGGAATTGGAAACATCAAATGCCTGTAAAATCAGGGGAGAAGGTGAGGTTGTAAAACGAAAACAAGTTAAAAAGGTGAATAAGAAGCAGTAGCTGCCCCTTCCCCACACTGGCAGAAGACGGGAGGTTTATTTTCTTGGACAAGATGAACCAGGAGGACTCTAGACATGGATCAGCAGGCAAGATGATGATGGAAATGCATTACTGAAAACAAAGAGAAGTAAATAAAAATCTATGCATGGGGCAGTGATATCTCTGGGCCTCTTTTCCTACTCATGAAATAGACAGATTTGGCCTATGCCCCTTCCCCACACCAATTAAGAAACTGGTGAATTTCCCTCTGGCAGAGGAAAAAAAAAACTTACCCATGGAACAAAAGCCCATGAAAAAAAAAAGACTTAAAGATTTTTACCACTGTGTTTCCCACAGGTATTAAACATAATATAAGGCTTACCCTTAGACAAGCCTCTCCTATGTACAAGGAGTTGCCAACAGGATTTTTCAGTGCTCTTATCTTAAATAGGAAGAGACAAAGATCAATATATACTGAAGAGAACCCACAACTGAAAAGGCAGGGAGCAAAACAAATCAGTGGGACCACAAAATTCAGAGGAAAGATGAGCAATCCTCGGAGTAGTGAAATGAGGAGTGGGAAAAGGAGGAAAAGGAGGAGGAGAAAAAACTATAGGTAAGACCTTCAGAAAGAGTAAAGAAGATAGCAAAGATAAAATCATCAATATACAAATTGGAAAATAAAGGTGAGGTTATTTTGCAGAGAGTGGGACAAAAAGATAAAGATGGAAACTAGAAAACCTAAGAGAAAAGATTCGTGATCATCTAGCCTGTGACTGAGAAGAGGTCTAGAAAGAGAGAATGGAGAGGACAAAGGCAAAAATTATCAAAGGAATCGTGCAGGAAAAATTTTCAGAACAGAAAGACATGAGTATCCAGACAGGAATGGCTGTGGGTGTCCAGTAAAATTGTAAGGGAACATCCTACAAGCTTCCGCAGAAACAGAATGAGGAAGTTATAAAGAAGGGCGCGTCTACATAGCATAGGACTTCTCACAATAACACTGGAAGTTAAAAGACATCAGAAACGTTATCTTTAAATTTCCAAAGAAAACAATTTACAATAAAAAATTCTATACTGATATCAATAAAAGGTCAAAATAGAGCAAAGATGTTTTTTCAGAAAAGTAAGATCTCAAAAATGCAGTTTCTCTGCACTCATTCTTAAAATACTGGAGGGTGTGCCCCACCAAAATGAACATATAAACAAGAAATGCAAGATCCAAGAAACAGGAAATCCAACCCAGGGGTGGGGTGAAAGGAATTTCCAGAAGGAATCAGGGAAAATGTTGGAAAGACACTGCAGCAGATTCATGAGGATCCAGCTGAGACTGGAGCAGGAACCTAGAGGGCTCCAGAAGTTCCCCAGGAAAACATGAAACAGAGAGTACCTGTGGTGTCTGAACAAACAAAAGTACTGAGGAGATTTATCCCCTAAGTGAAGTCTGGGGGTAAATTAGTGGTAAGTACATCAAAAGTGAATTTTAAATAGCATTATTATTAATTCCAGGGAAAACACATATTGTAAAAGGAAAATGTAATCCCAGTATACCACATGGCTCAACTGTGAAGGAAATGTATATAATCCTAATTGTGTACAATATACAATTTAAATCTAGAAAAGTAAAAAGAAGGAAGAAAGTAGAGAAAGGGAGGAAGAGAAGAAACAAGGAAGAAAAACTAATTTAAAGTATTGCTTAAATTAAAAAGTTTTTTTTTCTTTTTTCTTTTTTTTTCTTTTTTTTTGAGACAGGGTCATACTCTGCAGCCCAGGCTTGAGTGCAGTGGTGCAATCTCACCTCACCATAATCTCCACCTCCTGGGCTCAAGCGATCCTCCATCCTCAGCCTCTCAAGTAACTGGAACCACAAGCGTGCACCACCATGCCTGGCTATTTTTTTGTATTTTTTGTAGAGATGATGCTTACCATATTGCCCAGGCTGGTCTCGAACTCCTGACTCAAAGGATTCTACCGCCCTGACCTCCCAAAGTGCTGGAATTACAGGCATGAGCCACTGTGGCCAGCCTCATTAAAACGTTTTAAAGGCTATTGTCTAAAAGATGAAATCTATACCCTTTTGCATGATGTTAGGTCTTTCACAATAGTTTTAGGTTAACTCACAATAGATCAATAACACCTGATAACTTTCATATTCTACAACTGTACTTACCTTTTCCTTCCAAACTTGAAATTCTCCTACCACATCTCTCCACCCAATTTTATTCATGTTGGAAGTTCACTTAGATTCTTACCACTTCCATAGCGCATTTCTTCTCCCCATAGATCTTTCCCTTCTCTAAATTCCCATAGCAGTTACTGTCTGTACGCAGTTAGCTAATTGGGCTCTTTGCACTTCAGGTTTCAAAGTATTATTGCTTATGTAAGGGGCTTACAAGTTCCTTGAGGACAGATTCTCCCACAGTGGCTCATGCCGTGCTACAGAGTTATCTACATGGTAAGGACATTAACATTTTTTGAACAAATTAGCTAATTAATAATTAAGTTACTCCACCTTATGTCTCTCTCATGCTAGGCTTTTTTTGTTTCTTCTACTGAGCAACAGGGGTTTGTTGTAACTTTCCACTGATCTCTGACTGTGGATGCTGAGCCATGCTGATGATTCAGTCATTTTGTGGGTACCCTGCCCTCTTCATGCTCAGATGTAGGAACCCAGAAGGTGAGGAAGGTTCGGATCCAGATTGAGTAACCACGTTATAATACCTCAATTTTGTTTTGGAAGATTTTGTTTCTACTGAAACAAAGGGCAAGAAGTCGCCAGTGGAGACTACAACCAAATTAATTCTCAGCACCATATGCTGAAAAGACAACAGAACGATCAAATCTTTAAACGTCATTCCTGGCTGGGCACAGTGGCTAACGCCTGTAATCCCAGCACTTTGGGAGGCTGAGGTGGGCAGAATGCCTAAGGTCAGGAGTTCGAGACCAGCCTGGCCAACATGGCAAAACCCCATCTCTATTTAAAAAAAAAAAATTGCCAGGCATGATGACATGTGCCTGTAGTCCCAGCTATTCAGGAGGATGAGGCATGGGAATCACTTGAACTCAGGCAGTAGAGGTTGCAGTGAGCTGAGATAGTTCCACTGCACCCCAGCCTGGGCAATGGAAGGAGGCTCCATCTCAACAAAAATTAAGAAATTAAAAGTCATTCCTGAAGATGCTGAAGAAGAAAAGTCATGCATGGCCTTTCTAAACATAGTTGGAACACAGGCAATTTCCTGAACACACGTGTCACATCAACATCACTTGAACTTTCAAAGACCATTTGCTTGGCCTTGGGCACCCTATCTAACCATCCACTTCCCACATCCCCTCACCCAAACATTCCCAGATAAAAGGGGTCTGTAGCCAAAAAACTCCATTCTTACTCTGCTTGTCAGATTCAGTCTCCTAAAGACCAGAAAGGCAATGAGAATTACATTTTCCCTTAAAAGAAAAGCAAAAATAAAATGTTCATTATGTCATCCAAAGCTCTTATTTCTGGGTTACAGTTTACTGGACCTACCTAGGACCTCAGAGTTAAAGAGATCCAGAGACCAGCTAGACTAGCATCTCTCTATGTCTGCTGCTTCTGATGACAAACCCCCAAGGCTTGCCTGCTGTGCAATGCTACTGCCTCTGCTTAGATATTACCATGAAGAAGAAGGACCTCCTTCGGCAAATCAATGATGGGAGATTTATGTGCCATGTGCCAGGGACTCTTTGTTGGTAGAGGGGTAAGTGAAAAGCATTTACCTTGAGTGCAGTGGTTGTTTACATTTTATAATCACAAACCCAACCACCACTACCGGCTGCCCACCAAGAGAATATAAAGAAAGATTTAGACCATCTTCTCTAGAAACGAGCACATAAACATGATATTTCCAATGTAATTTTAATAGGTTCAAAAACTCCTGAAACTCACCCATAGATCTCAAACTAAGAATCTCTAATGCTGTTTGGGGGGCCATGCAAATGGTACTGGTCCATGGACTAAAACAACAATTACATTATTCTGGTTTTGTGGTGAAAAATTCAAGCCTTGGAAATTGAGAATTTTATCTTAAATTGTAAGACGTAACCACCTGGAACAACTGTGTCTCAGGGACACTGAGAAGGTTTCAAACACTGAAAAGAAGTGGGGCGGCCTTGCGAGTTATTTTACGTGGCTGAATATTTCTTTGGCGTGCTCATTGACATTGTGCATGGAAACACCACACTCTTCAGCATTGTGTTGGCAACTCCTAGGATTCTGAAGGTTAATGATTTTATGGGCCCAGACCTCACACATGTTGGACCTTTCAAAAGCTTCATTTCTCTTTTGTCTGGAGGATTTCCCAATGACTTTTAATTAAGTGTAGTCTCTGTTGGCAGGAATGAGACAATAAAGGGAAAAGCCAACGCTACGTATTTGTGGTCGTTGATTGATAAGTGGAGCACTTACGGTTGCAATTGCAAAGTAAAACCCGCAAGTAGGTGCTGCCTATAAAAACCATCATGGGGAGATATCGTCTACAACACCTGCATAGTGTATTTCATGGTCTATTTGGACTCTTGAAGCTTTCTTAGGCATTGGGGCTTTGCTACTAGGGGCATGTGTTTGCTGAAGAACTTATGGACAAGAAGTCAGCCCATGTGAACGAACTGATGTCAACAGAGAGCTGAAACAGATGTCTGGGGAAGGGAAGATGTGTGAGGATAATTACTGGAGTAGGGGGTACATGTGTCACTTCTTACAAGCATTGTAAAGAAGTTTTCTTTTATGCCAAGTGAGATGACTCAAGGAACAGATCTTATTTCTCAATATTGACTCCTTGGTCTAAAAGGAACTAATCCATTCTTCTGCCTCCAGGCAATGCAACATTCAAATAGATTGGGTTTTTGTTCTTCTTTTCTCAGCATTCTCAAAGAAGGGCACTTTGGCCTTCTTTAACCTTGCATTCCAGAGCCTCACAGTGCCTATACTCAGGAAATAACTTCCTCAGGTTTAACTTCAATCCCTCTCCCTGCAACGTGAGACCATTGCTATCCTCCAAGGATTGGAAGAACAGCTGCCTGGCACCTTGCCAGTCACATCATTCCCCTTTCCCATTGTTCAGCAGAGGAAATGGCTCTGGGAATCTGTTGCCTGGCTCCTCGTCTGTCACCCAGCAGGAACCCAGGCCAGATCTTCAGGCTCCTTTGAACAGTCACTTTGCTGCTGCACCAGGTATCTACTTGGGGCACTGTTTTCCCAGGCCTCTAAAATTACCACAAGTGACTTATCACCCTCTGAAAACAAAACTCTCTGTAAGGGGCTTTGAGAGATGACATAAAAGAATGTTCTACATTTTTACAGTGCTTTACCTAACATTTCTGCCTACGGAAGTTCCACTATAGGCATTATAGCCATCATTTTGAAGATAAGGAAATGAGTTTAGCAAGATTGGCTCAACCAAAGTTCACACAGATAAGAAGAGGGGAAGTCAAGAGTTGGCCTTCAGATTATACTTAAGTCCAGCACTTTTTCCGCTACACCAGAGCGAAGTTCTGGACCACTAATCATGTACATCTTTCTTTTGTGATTCTTAGTCTAACAAACTAGAGAGGCAGATACACAAGGAAATGAATATTAAACTCTTCAGTCACAGGAACTATGGAATCAGTTGGGAGTGGTTAGGAAACCGTAAGAAAGCCTCATGGGACAGGTGGCTTTGCAGGATAGTTAAGGGAGGTTTTAGAGACAGAACGACCTGACTTCCAACCGTGGCTCTAACACGTGCTCTGTGACACCAGGCAGGTTCACTCACCTCTGAGCTTCAGTTTCCTCATTTACGAAATGAAAATAATAGTATCTTTTTCACAGGGTTATTTTGAGAACTAAATGAGATAATTAATATAAAGTGCTTAGCACAGGACCTGACAGATAGAAGAGCGAAATAAATTTTTAAATAGTAACTATTCATGTTGAGGAGTGAATAGAGCAATGAAACTGAATGGAGTTAAACTGGGAAAGATTTCATGGAGGAAGTGAAAGTGCAATCGGAATTTGAAAGCAAGATTGGGCTTAGGAAAGAGGACAAGAAGAGGATTTTTTTTTTGCCCTCAGCCTCTCATAGGGAGGCTAGTTTAATCACTGCATGTGGGTTTCCAACACTGCTTGTCTCCACAGGTTTTCAGATTTTTAAGTCATATTTTGGAATAGTGTAAAATCAGTACATCATAGGAGAGGCTGTGGACGGCAGGCTTACAGGACACATGGGGAGATGCCAGCATTTAGGCAAATCCTATTCTAGAATGAAGAGCAGCTTCAGTAGAACTCCATTAAAAATGGCGTGTGCTTACCAGGCTTGGTGGATCACGCTTGTAATTCCAGCACTTTGGAAGGCCGAGCCAGGTGGATCACCTGAGGTCAGGAGCTCGAGACCAGCCTGACCAACATGGTGAAACCCTGTCTCTACTAAAACTACAAAAATTAGCTGGGCATCATGGCAGATGCATGTAGTCCCAGCTACTCATGAGGCTGAGGTAAAAGAATCATTTGAACCCAGGAGGCAGAGGTTGCAGTGAGCTGAGATCGTGCCACTGCACTCCAGCCTGGGCCACAGAGCGAGACTCCATCTCAAAAAAAAAAAAAAAAAAAGGTGTATACTATAATGTTGAGCTATTCTTAGCATGGAAAACTCCTTAAAAGGTTAAGTCTAATGAGTTGGTTTGCTTTTCATAGATTCGCTGCTTCTGATGCAAATGAGAGGGATGACCTCTTTAAGACTCTACAAATTATTGGAAATAGGGATATTGTAATTCTTGGAATTTTACCATTGATTGGTTAAGCAGATCATCTACTAAATGCAAATCTAATTTGAAAGGTATATATTTAACACAATTAATAAGTGAACAGATTAGACAAAATGTGAGAAGTAGCCAAAAAATGTCCAACTGATTGGAGACTTATAAAAAAGGCTTCAAAGAGTAAGGAACTCAAGAAGGAAAATACTGGAGGCTCTTAGGGATTGTGGCAATACTGCTTTGGACCTCTGCCCAATCCGGTATGGATTTGTGGAGCACAAACCACAACACTACAACTATTTCCAAAGGCATGTAAATTAGGAACCAGTTTCTGTTGGTGTATGACAAGCCGTTTAAGGTGCCCAGGCTGAAGGACTGTGGGATGTGCATCCTGTGCCTTGCTGCTGCCAACTCACAATGTGGGTTTCTGTGGCCAGTGAAATGGAGCCAGGTAGTTCCACAGGCTGAGCTGCTCTGAATGTTCCTTCTGCCTGGATTTCTGACAATGCAGAGGGAAACACTGGTCAGGGTGATCCAGTTCATAACCTGCTTTGGAAGGACACTCTTCAAAAACAGGTGCTTAAATTAGATAAGCAAAGGGAAAATGGAAAAGGAGAAAGAAAATGATATTTATTTAAAATCTACTCTATGCCAGTCACTTTACACACATTGTTTCATTTTAATCCTCACAGTAATCCCCAAGATAAGTATTATTATTATTATTTTGAGATGGAGTCTCCCTCTGTAGCCCAGGCTGGAGTGCAGTGGCGTGATCTCGGCTCACTGCAACCTCTACCTCCCAGATTCAAGCAATTCTCCTGTCTCAGCCCCCAAGTAGCTGGGACTACAGTCATGGGCAACCATGCCCAGCTAAGTTTTGTCAGGCTGGTCTCAAACTCCTGACCTCAGGTGATCCACCAGCCTTGGCCTCCCAAAGTGCTGGGATTACAGGCATGAGCCACTGTGCCCGGCCAAGATAAGTATTATTAAATTCACTTTGCAAAGGTTTAGTAGCAGTACTGGGATTTGAAACCAGGTCTGATTGACCCCAACATCTACAGGCCCACAGTCTCACTTCACAAAGTTGCCTTCAGGGAAATGAACTATAGTCTAGTTCCCCTGAGATGTAAGAGTGGGTGTGTTAGACTAGAATGAACTAGGGCTGGAGAGCTGGTTTCAGATCATGAAGACATGGAATCACTGAGTATCACCTCAAGAGATTTGAAGCTCATTCCACAGGCAATGGGCAGTCAAAGATGATTTTAGAATGGGGATGGGGCAGGGAAATAATCAGAATTGTCCTTCCTACTCAGAGTGGAATTCAGTGTGGAAGGGAATAAGAGGAGACTGAATGGAAAAGCAAATAAAAAAGAAGAAATAGATCCTAACCCTGGCATGTTGGTAATAAAGATTTGAACTAGACAGCAATCAAAAGCTCAGAAAAAAAAGGTATGGAAGACTATATTTTCCAAAAAATGCCACAATGATATTTCTCATCACACATGCTCTTCCAGAAGCTTGTCAGTCCCATCAAGAGGTGGCGCCTATGTCCCCTCTCATTGACCATTGTGAATACCTCACTCAGCTAATAGGGTATGAAAGAATTGATACTATATGATTGTCATAAACTGGGATACAGCTTCCACCTGGTTCTCTCTGTCTCAGGATGCTTGCCCTTGGAAACCATTATGCTGTGAGAAAGACCAGGCCACATAGGGAGACCAACATGAAAAGAAATTGGAGCACATAGCCATTGGCCCTGCTAAGCTGCTTGCCAACATGACACACCAGCTTACCAGCTGTAGGGTGAGTCATCCTGAAGTGAGTCCTCCAGAACTTAGTGGAGCTTCTCCACTTGATGCTACATGGAACAGGGAGAAGCCTTCTGGATAGAGCCCTGCCCAAATTGCAAATTTGTGAAGAAAATAAATCATTGTTTTAAGTGCCCAGGTTTTGGGGGTGGTTTTGAATGCAGCAAGAGATAACCAGAGAAAAAAGGCTCAGTGGAAGATTTACTTCAACCAACACACATACAGAAGAATCCTGGCCAGACAGTAACAAAAGTCAATTTTATTTACTTGATTGTGACTCCATTGCTCTGAGGAATAAAAATTTTAGAGCTGGAAAATATTTGTGTATCTATTTACAACCACATAACAAAGTACTAATCATTGCATTTCTATAGTATCCGCTCTAATGGGGAGAGATAGGGATGCAGATGATCCCGCATGACGACGAATAATTTGATGGAGAGAAAACCTGCATTGAAAATCTACTATGTGGCCAGGCATGGTGACTCACACCTGTAATCCCAGCACTTTGGTTGGCCACGGCGGGTGGATCATCTGAGTTCAGGAGATTGTGATCAGCCTGGCCAACATGGTGAAACCCCATCTCTACTAAAAATACAAAAAATTAGCTTGACATGGTGGTGTGTGCCTGTAATTCCAGCTACATGGGAGGCTGAGGCAGGAGAATTGCTTGAAACCGGGAGGTGGAGGTTATAGTAAGCTGAGATTACACCACTGCACTCCAGTCTGGGCGACAGAGCAAGACTCCGTCAAAAAAAGAAAAGAAAAGAAAAAAGAAGGAAAGAGAAAGAAAGATGAAAGAAAGAAAGAAAGAAAGAAAGAAAGAAAGAAAGAAAGAAAGAAAGAAAGAAAGAAAGAAAGATGAAAGAAAGAAAGAAAGAAAGAAAGAAAGATGAAAGAAAGAAAGAAAGAAAGAGAAAGAAAGATGAAAGAAAGAAAGAAGAAAAAGAAAGAAAGAAAGAAAAAAAGAGAAAGAAAGATGAAAGAAAGAAAGAAGAAAAAGAAAGAAAGAAAGAAAGAAAGAAAGAAAGAAAGAAAGAAAGAAAGATGAAAGAAAGAAAGAAAGAAAGAAAGAAAGATGAAAGAAAGAAAGAAAGAAAGAGAAAGAAAGATGAAAGAAAGAAAGAAGAAAAAGAAAGAAAGA